>NC_064848.1:90289215-90589215 GCF_024139225.1 Suncus etruscus
AAACCACAGTGATCGAAAACGGGGAAATCAGGTTCAATGGAAAAGGGAAAAAGATTCGGAAGCCTCGGACCATTTATTCCAGCCTGCAGCTCCAGGCTTTAAATCACCGCTTTCAGCAGACTCAGTACCTGGCCCTTCCCGAGAGAGCTGAACTGGCAGCTTCCTTAGGACTGACACAAACGCAGGTAATTCCCGAGAAGCCCGAATAGCTCTGAAAAGCTGATTCCGCTGGCAGATGGGCAGGGAGCAGCACACCATGAGGAATTCGTGGCCTAGTCAACCAACGATAGAAGGAGCTAAATGACAAGTGCCTTTGCTCCAGTTATACATTTTCCTGGGATGACACAGTTTGGTTTAAATGACCTAGTGTTGCATACTGGATTCGATTCGCACCTCTTTCCAACCCTTGGTGATCCCATCTAAACTAGTAGTATATTTTAATGGCCAGATTCAGAATGTAATTGGGTCCTTGTCCAGAGCAAGGCAATACAAAAGAGAGCAAACTTATAGCAGAAGGAGAAAAATTATAGGCCAGGAGTCAGAATGAGATTCATGTCTTTTAAAAAAATCTTTTTTTTATGAGCCTTGGAATTTAATAAGTATTTTAACTCATTGACATAGAAAAAAATGAAATGAAATGGGGTGGAGAAGAGCCAGATAAGTATAGGTTCCAATGGGATTTACTAAAGGAACCAAGGTACAAACTATTCATCCAAGGCTGGTTGAGGTGGGATTTTTGTAACGATTGCCCTAAGCCCAATGGTTAAGCCATTCTGGGTGACTGACTTGCTGGCTGGGATGTGTCCCTGGAGCACAGGACTTGAGAACAATAGCAAAGCTGGAGATCAAAGAGAATACTCCCCAAATTATAGCAGGTGAAGCCTCAGTTAAGTACAGTTGCTGAAGTTCTCCTGTCCTACTAATTTGAAAGACATATGGGCATTTTAGACTTCACAGAAAGGGGCTTAAGCAGATATATTAGGACTCTGGTCATAAACCAGGTTGCAATCACCTGTGGTTTTTGTCCCTGTCTATTAACTTAGCTATATGGGATGCTAGGCCTCATCTCAGGTGGGTAATCTTCAGCATGAGGACTTTAAGAATTATAAGATACTTGCTGGAGAATGTGTCTGGTGCCTTAGAAACAGATGCTCTTTAATCTCTTCGTTTTTATTCTGCTTGCTTTTTCTTGACATATGGCTACTGAAAATACATGGGGGTTGATATGAAGGAATTCCCACTACTAAAGTAACTTGTCCTCTTAGAAATGCAGATTCCTATAGCTGAGGAATTTTAAGTGTAAAGGAACTTACAGCATAGAATTTCTTTATCAAATAATGTACAGCTGGGATATTAGAGAATTTCCCAGCTCAGATTCCCATTTTATTTTCATCAGCCCTTTGACTTTTAATGAGTACAGTAACAATCATGTGATGATTGTTGACCACATTGGACTAAGCGACATATAAAGTGTGGAATGAGGAAAGTGCAGTCCTGATCCCTGTAGGATTATGGGGATATGTTTATATTGGGAGAAGATGCTCCCTGTACACAGTCTATGGCATAATGCAGGAGCATAAGTATATCCAAGGCATTTTCTTAAAAGTGCAAGGTTTAATCTTTTCATAGTTGTTTGGTTACTGCATATGAATAAAGATACAATGTTAAGGGTTGAGAAACAGACAAACAGAATAACATCAAATGATGTGTATCCATTTGACATGAATCAGAAAAGTTTTCCATTTTAAACAAAACAAAACAAAAGTTCAGACTTTGGATCTACTTATCTTATTCACCTCATTCATGTAACCCATGATTGAGTCAAGTTGGAGAATTATAATATATCAAGTAAATGGGTTTGGGGGTGAGAGACTAGAAATAGAAAAAGGAAGGCTGGAACTTGAGGCCTTGGTGTTTGTGGTGTGGAGAGAGGTTGACAGTGATGTGGGAATGTAAATATTGCACCAAAGGCCTCAAGAGGAGGCACTGGTTCTATAAATCTCTTGTCTAATGGTCACTGCTGCGTTCTGTTGCAGGTGAAGATATGGTTTCAGAACAAACGTTCTAAGTTTAAGAAACTGCTGAAACAGGGCAGTAACCCCCATGAGAGTGACCCTCTCCCAGGCTCAGCGGCTCTCTCTCCACGCTCACCGGCTTTACCTCCAGTGTGGGACGTTTCAGCTTCTGCCAAGGGCGTCAGTATGCCCCCCAACAGCTACATGCCCGGCTATTCGCATTGGTACTCCTCTCCACACCAGGACACCATGCAGAGACCACAGATGATGTGAGTTGTCTAAGGGAAACTGATTCCCTATGGAAACTTCCGAACAAGGCAAGGAGGATCCAGGACCTGCGTTTGCATCTGCCAAATCGAGCCAAAGGAGCAGGCTCAGGAGAACTCATGTGTGGCGAGACAGTCTGGAGAGCTTGCTGCGCTGGCTCTCTCTCTCTCTCTCTCTCTCTCTCTCTCTCGCTCTCTCTCTCTCTCTCTCTCTCTCTCTCTCCTCTCTCTCGTTCTCCCTTCTTCCCTCTCTATTCTGCTCTTTCTCTTTTCTCCCCACCTTCCTTCCTTTTTTCCATCTGTCCCACCTTTCTCCTCTTCTTATTTGCTTTTTCCCTTGAGCAGCCTCAGTAATTGATCTTTGCTTGGGAGGGAGTGAGGGCAGAGGAGAGATCAAGAGATCTTAGATTGGCTTCTATGCCAGTGCTCTGAAACCCCTCCCTGTAAGGATCTTACCCCCTTTATCCCTTGGGATCCAAGATCTAGCCTCTTCTCTTTGGGAGTATCCATAAAAATGACTTAAAAACAAAACAAAACAAAAACAGCCACCTCACCCACCGCCCACAGAAGAATCTGCACAAACATGGCAGCATTTTTACTTGTTTAATGAGCTTAAGACATTACAAGATGAAAGATAAGCATTTGGGACTCCTGAATTTTATTTACCAATCCCATATTGACAAAAAGAAAAAAGAAAAAAGAAAAATCGGCTATTAGGGTAAAATATTGCCACAAAGGGAACGCTGCATGTTTTTTATTGAAATGCAATGAGCAAGAATGATGGTTTAAAAAAGAAAAGAAAGGAAACTCCTCTTTCCCCATCCCACCCCAAACCCTGAACTGGAATCAGGAAAGACAAGAGGAAACAACCAAAATCACCATTCCATTGCTTTGATACCTTTACTAGGTGAATTGGTGGCATTCACTAAGCTACTAGGGACATTTATATTGAGAAACATTTCTGTATATATTGTTGAATTTTAGTTGTACATATACTTTGTATGTTTTTGTCTTCTTTCATATATGGAGTAAAAGCCACAAAATGCTGGGAGTGTCCTGTATATTTCTCACTGTGTGTCTCTGTCTTACTCCCCTGCACTGCCTCCCAGTATATATATTTTTTTATCACTCTTAAAAAGAATTCCTATTTTCTAATATGGGAAGTCCTATATATAAACATCAAATGCCTATGAAGATGTCAGTTTGCAGCACTAGGTTTTTTTTTAACCTTCGGTGGTGTAATATTAACCATGGATATTTTCTCACATTCCATTACATATTTATTTTATTATAATTTAAACATCTATATCTACAGTGTTATCACTTTTGCATATTTGGTTGTTATTCTCAGGTTAACCCACAGACATCCAGTGCTGAAACTGAGTTTTCTCCTTCCCTGTTCTCAGCCAAAGTAATACAGCTAATACTTGTCTTTATTTGAAGCAGTCCTTCTTATAGAGAAAAAAAATTAAAACATACAAAGTAATTGCACAATTATGGTTACTTAATGTTTAAAACCCTCTGTAAGTCAGCTAGGTAAGAAAATGCACTATCCTGAATGAAATACATTCTTCCGATCTTGTGGAAAGCATAGAAATAAAGAAAATGAAAAGTCCTTTCGTCATACAAGCAGGAAGCCCCATACTGCGAGAATTAATGGCTACAGACCTGGGCATCCTTCAAATTATGAACCTTGAAACCACTGAGCCATTTATCAGAAGTCAATAGAGATACTCAGAGTGCTCCATATAATGACAGCGACATACAGTCGTGCAAAAGGACAGTCACTATAATTAGACACAAAGCAAAGACTACTTACCAATATACCCGTTCCTTTTTTTGTTGAGCAACTTCCACGCTCAGTCAGTCTTCAGAATGGTTTAAAACCGATCAGTCTTGTCATTTTCTAGCATTCGCATTGTTACATTAGGAAAAATGTTTTCTTTTCTTTTTTCCCCCTTCCTACTGTGAAACTTTGGGTTCGTAGCTCCCCAGGATCAATTCTGAACAAAGCCTCCAGCTGCAGTGCCATCCAATTTGAAGCAGACATTGGGGACAATTTAAGGTTTTTATCCACAAGAAGGTTTTTTTCCATTCTCTTAAATGCAGCCATAATTAGAGTAATTTTTCATGTAGCCCGCTGATTACAGCGTTTTTACCGTCAAAGATAATTACCTGTAATTTTCTTCCACTTTTAATACTAAAAAGCCATCTTTATTTAGATTCAGGAACAGGAAAGGCGAAACAAAAGAGGGAAATTATTCTGTTATTCATACACAAATTGCAGAGACGTAGGACCTAAAATTGAAAATTAACCAAAATTATAATGCTGAAAAGAATGGAAGAGGCTGCAGAACTACAGCTGGTAGTGGGGCTTTACTGAATTATTCAAATTACATTAGGGAGAAAGCTACCATACGTCGAAACCAACACTAATTTATATAAAAAAAAAATCCACCAGACACATGCCAAACCACTGTGAGTGCATAGAATTCTGAAACCCAGCAAATGCAAGTGAAGACACTGAAGGTGTTGTCACAATATGCTTGTATCATTTCTTCATCTCTGACTATGAATTTAATTAAACAGAGAATTGTGCTAAGGGGTTCCCCAGAACTATCATGGGGACTGGGCTTTCCGGTTCCTGTGAAGGTGAAGGGTTAATATATTGACCCCTTAGTAAACTGATTCTGAGAGAAGGATTGGTAGGAGGGGCTTGGGTGAAGGGCAGAGCCCAGTTGGGGTGCCTGCTGCGCCTCCCCATGTTCGAACTTCCTCACAGAGTTCCAGATCTGTCAGGTCTCGAGCTCTTTTCTCCATAGTTATTATTTTTTTCATGGTGGGGGGGTGCGAGGTGGGGGAGTGTAAGAGAGGGAGGAGGAGAGGAGAGAGGAGGGGAGGGGAGGAGAGAGGAGAGAAGAGGAGAGAGGAGAGGAGGAGGAGGAGGAGAGGGAGAGAGAGAGAGAGAGAGAGAGAGAGAGAGAGAGAGAGAGAGAGAGAGAGAGAGAGAGAGAGAGAGAATGACAATAACTGCAACGGGGTGGAGTGAAGATGAGGGAAGGTTGTTTTTTTTTTCCTTACGTCAATAAGCATCTCATTTTCTTTTGACACATTTAATCCAAAGGTTCATGCCAGAGAAAGGTTTTTCTGCTCTGGGTCCAGGGAGCCAAAGATTGCTCTGACTTTCTAGCTGTTTCTAAGAGACAGGAAACAGCGTCATCTATAGATAGAAAAGCACCACTCCTTTTGAGAGTCTTCCTTGCTGCTTTCCTAAATCAAACTGGTTCCTTGGCTCTACAGCTCTGTTCAGCATCTCAGCCAATCATGCCCCTTCAACCCTAAGGTTGCAGCTTTTGAGCAATAACTCTGGGGTAGCTATCTACCCACCCTCCTTCCTCAACCAGCCCCCAGGCAAAGGCATAGCAAAGCAAACCTGAGGGTGTTTCTGAAGCTAGTTATACCTATAAATTTCTCTTTAGAATAGGGAGGTGTGGAAGGTGCTACTCAGTCTAACAATTCCATTTACACCTGCCAATGCAAAAGGCTGCCCACCTGTGAAAAGGAGTTTTCTCGACTTAAACCCACCACCACATAGGATGACCTCAGTGGAATTGCCTAGGACTACTTTGAGAAATGATTTTAAACTAAATTTTTACTTTGATTCTGCAGCCAGCTCCCTCTCCACCCCAAAGAAATCTGTTCTGTCTGCAGTCTCCAGTAGTCACAAACTGCACCAAATACATCAATAGCACAAAATAGCAAGAAAGACAAACGAGGCGTTGGCAGATCCCATTCTAAACCGAATTCTTTCACTCACCAGAACAACAAACCTCCTCATATTAATAAAAGGGGATAAAAGATCAGAATGGAAAATTCTATAAGGCAAAGTTTTAGTTCATAATCACAACGACACAGACAGCTTGGATATTGAGAAAAAATAGAAATAACTTGAAGTATACAAGAAATATAACTTACCCCCATTGAATATCTCTTAAGCAATGATCAGGGTCTAGAAATCTATACTGAACAGAAGCAGAGGAAAAAATTTTCTGAGTCTCAGGGCAGAAGCTCTTTCTCTATATTCTTGGTTGAGTGAGCACATCCAGGTGTGAAATTGTTTGCACACCCCAGCACCTCTTATATTGCCAGCAAAATTAGCTGTTATTACTGTCACTGTTTAGTGATGGTTAGCGTGATACAAAAAAAAAAAACTGCTGTAATCAAGACCTGGCGCATCTTTGCAAATTACAGATAATTGTAAACGTCCAGATTATGATAATAGCATCCTAATCCAGCCTGCAATATAATTATTACAGAGTGTTACATCTGAAACTGTCCAGTAGGGCTAATTCAGCCATTATTTAGACCCTATTTTTGCACTGCAAATGGGTTGCTGAGTTGAAAATGTACGATTGTAATTTTACAGGGCACTCAATGAGTAATGGTATAGGAAGAGGAAAATACAAAAGTGAAATGTGAACAGTAGCGATCAAATCAAACCCTGAAGGACAAAAGACTGTTTGATTCATATGGAAAAAGAAGAGCGGGAATTAAGAAAAGAGCAAATCAGTGGTCTGATGCATTACGTGTCCAAAAATCTTCAATACGTGTAGGACTTATGTGTTTGCAAGGGCTGTTGCATCTGCTGCTGCCTGAAGTCTGAAATAAATTTTTTTAACCTCTTGTCTTCTCTCTCTCCTAAAACATTCCCTTGCCTTTTTAAAAAAAAGTGCACTTCCCCCAAGGAAAGAACATTTGTCATTTCACCATTGTTTCCAGGAAAGCAGCCTGCAGCATGCTTGTCACTTACTTATGAACATTTTCTTAAATAAATTTGCAATCTCTCTTGTCATCAGAGCAAAACGTCCTGGGTCTTGAAAGTGTTCCTAAGCTCAGTCTCCTTCCTCAGCAAGCGAGACACTGAGAATCCTAAAGAGTATTAACAGAAAAATTAATAATATTAATGTATTAATTGCTGTTAATTAAAGTTAGTAGGGAAGCTCTCTCCTCCACTTGGTATCTCTGCCTTTTGGCCTTCATACAATCAGTGATATTAATTAACATCCTTGACCCTATATAGTCTAGAACAGCAACTATTTTTGCAACAAGGCACTGATATTACCTTCTGGTTTCCAGAAAGTTCAGTTTTCAATAATTCTGATGAAGGACACCTTTTCTGTCTCCCCCCCCCCCCCCACACACACACAACCTCTCATATTTTACCAGGTTTGATGGTAAAAGAGCAACCAGGAGGATCAAAGGCATGCAGAATAAGAAAGCTTAAAGACATTTGTGCTGGTTCCAGAGTAAAACTGAATCTTGGGTCAGTTGTTGTGTTTGGGAGGAAGACTTTTTTGTCCTGTCGAAGACTTCTGGAAGCTAGTTATGGTGAGGATCTTGTCTCCCAGGATCCCTAATGCTCTTGTATGTATCACCAACCCCCCTCCTGAGCTCAGCATGAGCACATACAATTTCTTAGGCTTTTTTTCCAATCTCCAGAACAGAATAAGAAATATTCTCTTTGCCCCGCCCCTTCCAGAACCACTCAGGGCCACCCTGTAGGATAGTAAGCAAAAGTTCTAACTCCTGTGAATTTAAGGGCAATAATGAAATGTCCCCTGTGTAGTGACCCCTGTTTATAGATGAAAGCTGAGGCTATATCTTGCCCCTATCCTCGCCCCCATTCTCCCACCTTGCAAATAGCAAGTAGCAGAAATACGTCCCTGGATGATCCTGAGCTTCCAGTGGTAGATTTCTGTCTTGTCTTTGCAAGGGAGGAGGAAAAGTGCTTTAAAATAAATCATAGCTTGGGAACTGTTTACTGCCCTTCACCCCAGCCCTCTTTTTAAAAACAGACACGTCTTCAGATGGTGGAAGTTCCACAGAGAATGGTTACTGAAACTTGGAGGGTGTGTGTGTAGAAAGATACTATAAAGTCATTTTTTCCCTTATCGTGATGAAAGGTCGTAATGTGTGGTATCTCATGGTTCTATATAAATCTTGGTTTAGGATGTGGAACCAACTCAAAAATACATGCGCTTTTGGCAAAGAGAATCATTCGGATCCACATAAATGCAAAGTAAATACAGAGTACCAGCGAACAAAAGATCAGAAATATTTAATTGCTGTAAAAGGGAACTCTCATCTCCTTTAAGGAGAGATTCATGTCATTCCACCGGTTCCTATAAAGCAGATGATTACATTACAGCGGGCAACCTTCTATAATCGAAAAGAAAGGCTCTCCGTGCACCCGACACTCCTCTCCGCAGGAGATACGACTCAGATTTTCTGCCCCCCCCCCCACCAATGGGGAACCAAACACTAGTTTGATAAAGGAAAATGTGAATGCGGGGTGGTGGTGGTGGTGGTGGTGGTGGTGGTGGTGGTGGTGGTGGTGGTGGTGGTAGTTAAATGCGGGAGGAGGCAGGAATGGGGGACAGGGAAGCTTGGAAAAACATTTAGCCAACCCCACATCTACTACCGCTATTTGGGCTGTTTTTTGAGGCCCACGGTTAACCGTGTCTCTGAGGCGAAAAATAAAAAGCCAAATAGAGTGCACAAGGAACCTGGGGATGCCAGAGGAGGGAGGGAGCAGGCCGCAGCGCCCCCTCCCCAACCAACCTCCCGGGAGGCGGGAGCCTCAATCCTGCGGCTGTGGGAGGGGGTGTTTTCGGGTGGAGTACGGTGAGGACCGCAAGCGGATCCGCCGGCGTGGCGCGCTTCCCAGAGGTGCCCGAGGTGTCTGCCCTCTGGGCGTGCCTCGCTGGAGAGCTGGAGAGCTGGAGAGCTCCTTGCTGGCGGGATCCCAATGGCCAGTGGGAGGCGCACGATCCCAGGGGCCAAGGGGCTGGGGTGAGGGCTAGTCCTTGTCCATTGGGAGGTAGTACCGGGCAGCGGGGGCTGACTGGGAGCTGGAGGCAAGGGCCTGAGTTCTTGAAGAGGCACCCCCAACCAGGAATCCCCCGGCTCTTCGGGCTGAAACTCTCAGGAGCCCCCTTGGGACCAAGGTCTGAAGAAACTGGAGGGCATGCAGGGAGGAGGCCATTCCTTGGCCCTGGCGCAGACTGTGGGCTACTCTCCCTACGGCGTGGCCAGGACGCTGTGACCCACGGGGTGTCCGGTGGGATCAAAGGAGCCCAAGGAGGCCAGCCGGCGCGTCTGGGATTGTGGGATCAGGGGTGGGAGAGAGAGAACGGCCTGGGTGGGGAGATGTTGGCCTGGCCAGTGTCATCGGGAGGGGTGTGTGTGCGTGTGTGATGTGTGGGTCAACACGCTCCTGCTTGAGGCCGAGGCCTGGGTGGATCCCAGTGTGGGTGGACTGGCTCCCGGGTGGGAGCCCCAACGGGAGGGGAAGGGAGCAAGCAAGATCAAGGGCAGCGAGGTTTGCGGGTTCTGCTGTGTGTGTGTGTGTCTCAGGCCCTGTGGCTCAGCGCTGGAGCCGCCTGGCACCCACAGGAATGTGGCTTCACTCGGCTCCCCAGGCCGTCCCCTGTTCCACAAGGAGGTGGCCGCCAGGAAAAGGGGGGGGGGGTAGGCAAAAGTCCGCCAAGGCCTGCTCAAGCCTCAAACAAAGACCAATTTATCTGTTCTGTTATAAGAGGACCCTGGAGGCGAACCGGGCACCAAGGAATTGCCCCAGCGTTGCCAGCATTCCCCAGGCCTCCTGGGCTTTGTGAAGAGGTCTGAAGACAGAGGAGGGGGTTAGGAGTATGGGGATGTGGAGGGGAGCTAAAGGGGATCATGGAAAAGACAAATTAATTCTTCGAGTGGACCTGAATCATTTGGGGGGGGCTCAGCAAGTGGGGGTCCGCAAGGGGCGGGTTATTGAGCTAAGGAAATGCTCAGTGAGGAATAAGGACGCTTGGGTAGGGTAGAACAATAATATGCAGGGGATTGGCACACCTTTCTATTAGGAGCACGCATAAACAATGGAGAGCAAGACGAGGGTAGGAGGGAGGGCTGGGGAGAGCAGAAACATCATAGATATTTTTAGACTTTGCTGAGGATCTGTTATTTTTACATCTCTGGGCGCAGGACTGCTGGGAGTTAAATCCTGCAGGGAGAATCCCCATGATGCCAAGGAAAACCCGCTGCTGAGTGGTTTGTCAGAATATTTTTGTCCACGACTTGCAGACCAAGTTTAAATGAAAAAAAAAAAAAAAGAACAAAGGAAGGAACGAATGAAGGAAGGAAAGAAGGAAGGAGGCTCTGTGAGAGTAAGGAAAAGCCATTGCGAATGAAAGAAGAGAGATGAAGCCTGCATCGAAGTGAGGTTGGAGAGTTCTTAACAAGAGCGTCAAAGCTGGGAATGGAAAGGCAGTTACTAAATTTCCCGCTTTTTAGTGAGCTTAAGAAGGCACTGACATGATTGTCCTTCCAAAGTCAGGGATGGAGGTGGGAGATGAACGAGCATTTGAAAAAAGATCTACACTCATCATGCACTGGAAAAAAAAGAACATGTTCCATTCCTAGCATATCTCTGCCACTCTGGAAACTAGGGGATGGGAAATTTTAATAGTCAGAAAGTGGGTACACTCCTCCAACCTTTCCAAACATGCATTCCGAGTGAGTGCATGCAAGCGCTGGCGCGGATGGAGTTCCTTCTGACTGAATTCACCAGAAATAAAGCTCTGGCGCCTGTGTAATGGAAACTCCTGAAATCCTTACAAGAAAGAAAAGCAGGAAATACATCCTCCCCTTCGGCCCCCCCCCCCCATTTCTTAGTCTCTTCCAGTGCAAAAACAAAGTGGAGCTTCATCTAACTTTGCCCACTGTGCCTCCTCAGTCACCCAGACCTTCCTCAGGGAAAAGGGAACCTGGAAGAAAACCTGGGGGGGGAGGGAAGGGGAAGCTGGGAGAAAGGACTTCCATGGCTTGGGGGAGGAGGGATGGGAAAGAAAGGTCCCCAGTACAGTGCCCCTAAGAACCCATCAAATCTTTGAGAGAGACAGAGACAGAGACAGACAGACAGACGAGAGAACACACACACACAGATAATTCCCCTCCAGGCACACAGCGTGCCTTTTCAGGTCTAGTTCCCAACCCTGGAAGAGCCTTCTCTGAAATCCTTAGATGACAGGATGTAATTTTTTATGTTCTAATCTTTACCCCCCCCCCTCTTTATAGAAGCTCTTTGTCACATTTATTGCTGCCAACTTCCCTTGCTGTAAAATGTTTCTCAAGCATTTTGTAATTTTAAACATGCGATTATCTAAGGAAACAGAGTCAAAGGAACTATATGATGTTCAAGCCTGGGAGACAGCTCTGGACCCCCTCCAGTAGCTCTGCTCACAGTCTTGATGTCTAGAGGTTGAGGTGCTGGGAGAAGGATACAGCAAGTTCATCCTCTCTGCTCCAAGGAAAGCTTCACAAAGAAAAAACAGATTCAATTTCCCATCCTTTGGAAAATATTTTGTCTTTGTTTTACATAAAAGCAAAGCAGAGGGGAACTCTCCCTAAAAAACTCAGAGTAGTGAAGAGAATGGTGGGGGAAATTATATTAAGACTATTACCTCACCCAAAATGATATCAACATGGGGCCACAAAGCTTTCATTCGTTCCTTCCACTTCACAATCCTCACTCTTGGCAGGGGAAGAAATGCTCTCCACATGCCCTGCTGGCCTACTTGATTTAGGCCCATCATTGTTCTCAAGTCCTTTCTATGAAAGATTTCGGCTACATTTATAATCACACACCCAAGGAGTCCAAGTCTCTATCATTTGTTATGCTGCAAACAGTTCTGATTTTTTTTTAAATGTAATAGGAATCAGGATAAATGTCTTTCTTTTTTGTTTATTTCATTTTCTCATCTCTGGAAGCTCCCTTTGAAGGGAGTGTAATTTGTCTAATTGCTCTGGCAATATGAAGACTGATGGTGTGTGTGTGTGGGGGGGGGAGATTTTCAAGATAATTGCCTTGAGTTTGGAATTCAGAGGGTTATTGGGGAATTTCTGTTGCTTTTTTTCCCCACAGATTGGGAGGGATGTATTTAGATTCCAATATTACTTTCTACCTGAGACAATTTGGGGTTAAGTTTAAAATTATCTAAATTATTTCTTGGTGATTAAAGAAAAAATCCTAAATATATTATACAGCAGTACTATAAACAGGCCATAGGAATAAAAACATAGAGAACAACATCCAACATATACACATGTACAGTCTGCATCCATACAGCCCCAAATTTGTTTTTCCTTATTGCCTTGTTGACTTTTGCACACCTTGTCTTCTTTTAATTCCTGCCTAAAACTTCACTAGTTCATTTCAGTGAGGCAAAGGAGTCTCTTGTTAGAACTCTTGCTTTCATGGTCGAAATAATTTTATTTATCCAGAATATACAGTTTAATTCCTCTATCTACACTTATTTACATGGTTAAAATAACATTGAAAAAAGTCTCTTGAAAAGTTGAGGTCATAGATTTCAAGGCACCATTGATAGTGTCCACAGTTGCGCACAAAAAAAAAAAGGTTCATCTGTTAAAAAAAGGGGAGGATGGGGGGGTCCTTTGAAATGCAATAACTTACATGCAAAAAAAAAAAAAAGCTTTACACATGACTCTTTGTTTCCGTTCTCCAAACATCCCCACAGGAATTCCTTTCTTTATGATTTTCTAAAACAACAAAACACAGTAGTCCCAAAAAAAAAGAGCAAGAAAGCGGCCCGTCTAATAGAGTGTCCCGGAGGCCAAAGCCAGTGGGTGCTGTAAGGAGCCCGGCGGCGGCAGGTGGGAATTGATCGAGCTGGCTGCGCTCGGGTACCAGGAAGCAGAGTTCTCCAGGTAGCTGGACGCAGGGGACTGGTTGGAGTTCGGAGGGTGGGCATGAGGGTGGTGGCTGAGCGAGCGGGACGAGCCCTGGGGCTCCCACACTGCCGGAGACTGAGGCGAGTTACACGCCATAGGGTCGCTGGAGCTGGGGCTGTGCTCCGGGGGCATCTCCCCGTTTTTCATGATCTTCTTGATCTTGGATCTTTTGTTCTGAAACCAGATTTTCACCTGGGTGGGGGGAACAAAGGCACAAGTTACCGGGACCCTTGGAGGCTGCCCGCTCTTTCCCAGGGCTGCGACCTAACGTGTATCTTGGACTCCCAGTCTGCCGGGACCAAGCTGAGGCCTAAGTAAGATCCGGCGACTGGGCAGAGCAAAACCTGAGTCGCGGGTTCCCTGGGGCTCTGGTCCCTCACAGCGAGCGCTGAGCTGCCTCACAGTACGACGGCAAACCTTTTGTCTTTTGTCTGAGGTGGGGGATAGGGTAGCTAGGATTCAGGAGCGCGTGCACATGCAAGTTTGCGAGGGGCTCACGGAAGGCAACGCTGCGAAAATGTCCAAACTAGGCCTGAGCTCAGCGAGGAAGAGTCTCACCTGCAGGCTACGTGCAAGTGTATTTGGGGAAGCGGGAAAGGGGAGACGGGTGTGGGTGTGAGGTGTGGGGTGGGGGTGAGGGTAGAGAGCACAGTCTCACACCTAACCCCATCCTCCCTCCTCGAGTCGCCTCGTTGCAGCTCCAGCGGCCGCTTTCTTTATTCTCCTAAGAGACAGCAGTGTCGGCTGTTGAAGTGAAGGAGTCGGGACAATCCTGGAACCATTTCCCCATACAACAGCGCCCCCAACCACTTAGTTCGAGACCCTCTTGCTGCAGCGGCCGGATGCACAACTGAACCCCAGACCCAAACGCCTGTTTTTCGACTCTAGAGTCTGCAGGCCATGCTGGGCTGTTGGCGCAACCCAAGAAGCGCTGCACCTTGCAGCAGCTAATCTGACAGGTTTCGAAGGCGACCTAGAAAGAACCCTCCTAGTTTCCTATTTAAGAGACTGGCCAGTAGATTCCCCCTCTGCTCCAGCAGGATGCGGTGGTGTGGAAAAACGTCTCTTGGGCTACCCACGCCTCTAGGTCGTGCCCACCTCGCCGGTGCCAGTACCAGGCTCAATGCCTCGCAGAGGGAAGGGCGTGGGGCAGGCCTTTCAGTCTATCTGCAGGTTTCTAGAGAACACGAGTCCTAGGTCTACGCTACCGACCCGTGCGCCCAGCCTGGCTCGCAGCCGAAGAGAGCTGCTGACCAGCTATAGCCCGAATTACCTGTGTTTGCGTCAGTCCCAGCGAGGCGGCCAACTCGGCGCGTTCGGGCAGGGCTAGGTACTGAGTCTTCTGAAACCTTCTCTGTAACGCGGCCAGCTGAAAGCTGGAATAAATAGTCCTGGGTTTCCGAACTTTTTTGGGTTTGCCATTCACCATCCTCACCTCGGGCTCTGCTACTTCTTTCTCTAAATAAGCAAAAGAGATCCGGTTAGAGTTTGTCGGCAGACGAGGGCCCTTTGGCAGAACCTGCAGCTACCGTCTTTGAGTTTCTTACCCTGCAGTCCGTCTTCATTCTGATTTCATGACATTCGCTTGTCACTAACCAGAGAAATACACCCTTCACCCAAATCGTGGACAGGCCGCTTGGTCTCAATAACTCCCAATTCTGTGCCTTCCGATTCTCTGGGGCTGGTGCCACACCGGTCATACAAGCATTGTGCCTTTCTGGACATGGATGATTGCGCCAGTGCAGCGGTGCCAGCTCCACCTCTAGTTGTTTTTAAGCCCACCTTCTGCTCACCAGCATTTCTGGCGTGAACTTGGCCACCTCTGCCCGGGACATTAACGGGATTGGGTGGGGGAGGCTTCAGATAGTGACCCCCCCTCCTGTCAGCGACTCTTTGGGAGACCGCGGAGGCCAGACGCTTGGGCGAGGAAGACGCTAACCAACCGAGGTCTCCAAAGTTCAAAGGCCCACAAGCAAACTCGGCTCCTTCAATTCAGCAGTAAGCGGTCAGGGCCGCTGCAGACAGAGAGCCGATTATGCAGTCCCCATAATCTCCCTGCAGATCTAGGAGGACACAGATGTGTCTGGTTTCTTCTACAAATAGATTTAATAAGTTCTTAGCCAGAAGAAAAAAATAAAACATCTTTCACTTCTGTACGAAATACAGAGACAGTGAAAGGAAGGCTCTCCACCCCCAGCTCACCTTTAAAATTCATTCCCCGAGCAGAAGAGGAATTGATTGGAGGGATGGAAGGAGGGATGGAAGGGTGTTTCGTAGGAAAGGGGCGGCTGGCACGGGTGCACATTTCAGAGCCTGAGTACTGAGGGAGGAGGGTAGAAAACTTCCAGAGAAACGTTTACTAAAAGTGTGCCCTAGGGCCACAAGTCCCCATCTCCTAAAGTACCACCTTATCAGATGTTCGCATCTTTGCAAGAGGCCATTGAGCCTTTACTAGGAGTGTGTGTGGGAGGGGGTGGTGGAGGATGAAGACTGGGGTTTACATTCTGCCCTAGTACATTGGGGTGCTACCTATGCTCAGCAGGATCGTTACTGAGCTGGAAGAGATCAGATCAGACCGGTAAAGCCTCTCTAAGGTCCCTGTGCTGCTCATCCCCCCCCTCCCAGTATACTATGCCCTCACCCCAAAATTCTCCAAATAAGTTTCAAGGCAGAGAAAGGGGGTGAAGACAAATTTGAGACACCCGTAGATAAAGAAAAAACACACTGTTCCAATAATATGACCTCCCATAGCCAAACTCTACCTCTAAATGGCTTCATGATTGTGGAAAAGCTTGAAATACACCGTGGGGCTCTCTGCTAGGTCTTTCCCGGTGGAGCCCTAGTCCCCCAGCCTCCACCCCACCCCCACCGCACCCCTCCAGTGCCGACCCCGAAGGCTAAGGACCCGCTCTGAAGCGGAGGGTATCTGTTCTTCTAACGCGGCGAAACAAGCACGCCCGCCCCAAACTGCGACAAGCAAGCTCCCCTTTAATACTTCAATTGCCACTTGGAGTTCTGGGTTCTTTCTTCTCTCCACCCAAACCCACTTCCCAGCCCGGAGGAATTTCCGACGTGGCTAACTGGGAAGGGGGCGACTAGGGGCCTCCTGGAAGATATGCAAAGAGCGAGATCCTAGTCTGGTACTCCAAAGACTTGGACTTAGAATCTTAAACACTAGCGGGGGTGGTGGTGGCGTCTGTCTCTTGCGCGCAGAGTTCAGTCCCCCCATCTCCACCTCCCTCCTGCCCGGCTTGCAGTCGACGGCTTGGCCCCCAGCCCGAGTCCTGACTTCCCGGTGTCTGCTCCCCACACTCACCTGGCTGGCTGGAGGCGCTGGGGACCCGGTTGTAGGCGCCGCCGTACTGGTGGTAGGGGCTGGCGTAGCTGTAGTCGGCGTAAGCTTTGGCGGGGTAAGAGCCGGCGGAGCCGTTCACGCCGTGGTACTGGTACTGGTAGGGGTTGAGCGCTTTGCCGTAGGAAGCCGAGGTAGGCGAGCAGTAGCCGTGCTGGGCTCCCCCCGGGGGGCTGTAGTAGTCGGAATCGGTGGCCGACGACTCGGGCAAAGTTGGCGATTCCTGAGACGGGTGGTGCATGGCCGAGGACGTCTGGAAAGGAGCTTGGAAGTCGGCGGATCGGATGCTGGGGACCCTTCTGTCAAACACTCCTGTCATCGCTCCCTCCCGGGCGGCGGCGGCGACGAAGGCTGATCCTGCTGCAGTGGCGGCGGCCGGCGTTGGCTGTGGGGCGGCTCTGGTCTAAGCAGACATGGCTGTGGGAGCGAGGGAGGAGGAGGAGGAAGGAGAGGAGGAGGAGAAAAGGAGGCGGCGGCGGCGGCGGCGGCGGCGGCGAGGAGGAAGCTGGGAGGCGCGGAGGCTCAGTCTCCGGCAGGCTGACTGCTGGCTGAGGCGCAGCACAGCCTTGGTTAAATCCTTAATTGCGCGCTTACGCACAGCGGGGTGGATCGGGTTCCATTGGCCAAGGCCCCCAGAGCAGCAGCAACACCCTAACCCGTCCAACTAGTTTTAGCACAACAAAGCATTGCTTAAAAAAAAAAAAAAAGAGGGATAAAAAAATGGTAGGCAGGGGGATTGTGTGTGTGTGTGTGTGTGTGTGTGTGTGTGTGTGTGTGTGTGTGTGTCCGCGCCCGCGCGATCCCGTGTGGTGATGATGATGGGGGGGGGGTGGTACTTAGTCTGTTTTGAGCAAATCCTAAAGACAAAATCGAATCCCTATTATCCATCTCTGTGATGTCTGGAGAAAATGTGTTGCAGGCAACCACCTCAGAAAGCGCACATGTTTGGGGACCGAGAGAGGCGATGATCTTTCTATGCTCTCTCCTCTCCGCCTCCCGCCCAAATTTTAGGCTCACCAGAAGGGAGTGTGGAACCACACACACACACACACACACACACACACACACACACACACACACACACACACTGATGGAGAAGTCAGATTCGTGGGAGGAAGGTGAATAGGACAGAGTGTATCATCTTTGGTGGGATGCTGGGAAACAAGTTGCAACTTAGATGTGTTGAACATTTGCAATTTGCATAAAGACAAATATGTGTCAAGCCTGCTCATTGCCTGAGATAAGTATTTCTCAAACTATTGCTGGATAGTAATATTCAAGAAGGCAAGCTGTCTGTTCAGCAGTTAATGGAAGAGAGTGTTTCTGCAGCCCTAAATCCCTACAAGGACTTTAAAAAAAATCTAACTGAAGCACAAGCAATGATGCTCAAATTCTCATTGATGATTCCCAAGAATAGCAGATGGCCCCACTTTTCCTTTGATATACTTGGGGACTATGGGAGCAAAAAGGTGTATAACTCTGGGTTCAGTGTCCAAGACTCTTATGACTTGTCAATCCTTCTGGATCAGAAGGAAACTGAGAAATATACATAGGTTGGAGTTCTCCCAGTGGAGTTTAGAGAAGCTCAAGGATTTCCCTTTCCTAGCTCTATAGACAGGATCAGAGATTCTACCTTTTCTTTCATGGGTTTGGCTTTCTGCTCCCTCATCCTTGTGTTTCCTACCTTGAAGACATCTGAGCAACTGTGCGAAGGATGAAAGGGCTCAGAATCAAACACAACACTCTACTGAGGTCCATTTGCTTTGCATGAAGTGTCATCCTTTCTTTAGACATGTTCCACCTGGAAGAGAGCTTAGACATCTCAGGTAAATTAGTTTATCATTCTTTGCTTTCCCTCTCTCAAAGAGGCAAATGTAGGAGCTGGGTTCTGATTTGGGCCCTCCCGGAATATTAATCTAGATACTGTGTGGGCCTAAAAGTGGAAGTTCCATCTCTTCAACTCCTTCAAATGAAGAAGAAAGCATGTGTCTGAGTTTAGTTTAACTTATTATTATTATTATTATTATTATTATTATTATTATTATTATTATTATTATTTTTGTCATGGAATTACCCTGGCCTTTAGTTGGCAGGCAGAGACAGTTGAGATGTGTGAAAACCAAATCAGGATATGAATTTCACCATTCACCCATTGGGCTTACAGTCCTGTGGGCTGGAGATGTTCTCCATCAACTCATTTCACGTGCCCTGGCAATTATAGACCCAAATGGCTTCCCCAAATCAATGCCCAAGGTTAGTTAGAGTGCCTGCCAGCCACCTCTACTGGCAAAGTTGGATGGCTTCCATTGATGCTCCTACTCTAAGCACTTTTCATTAATTACAGATTTAAAAGTTACTACACACACACACACACACACACACACACACAACACACACACACATACACAAACAAGGTATACTTAGTTCTTTTGCAAGGTAGTGTGTTCCCTTGTTGAAAAGGCAGAATATAACCAAGATGATATTGGAAATGGCTGAATTTGGACACATTTAGAAGTCCAGGATCTTGTGGCAAGCACTATACCGGTAATGTTAAGTTAGTTTCTATACCTTACTCAAGTCCACTTTCCATTTGTTTGGAAAAAAAAAAAAAACAAAAAAACACAGTCAGGGTATTTTCTCTCCCATATTTTACACAAGACAGGAACTAGAGGAAGGGGAGAATTGGTTTCTTTAGCTTTTGATTCCTTTGGTGGTGGTTCTTTGGACAAACTGAAGTCAGGGTGGGTGAGACCTCCAAAGGTCCAGAGCCTTTTTTTTTTTTTTTTTAACGTTCTTCTACTTCTTTTAGGTTGACTTCACTCCCCTCCCCCACAAGGGAAAGACAGGAAGCACTTTCTTAAAAGGAACCCGAAGCCCGTTTCAATTCATTTCCCTTGTGGCAGTTTGGGATCCTCAACCCCAGTGCACAAAGCTCTGAGCGAGCACCCCAGGCGATCAGGGAACAACTTTCCTTGATACTATCTGGGTTTCTAAACAGCAAACTCCGAACTTGAAAAGTCAGCGGGCAGGACGTTGTTGCATTTTTACTTTTCAAGAACCACAGACAGACCTCAGACCATCAATCTTCACCAAAAGTGCGGCATGTAGGAATATTGTGGGTAATTTCATCTCCTGATAGCTGAAAGCTGCCAGGTGAGGGAGGAGACGGGGTGGCGGGGCTGAGGGTGGGGCGAATCGGACCCTAAGGGAAGTGCAAGTCTTTACTAGGAGCGCCACCCAGTGTCCACAAAAAATAAACCAAACGCCCAAACCAAACTGCGCTCGGTATCTAAATGCTACCCAAGTTTCGAGGATCTTGACAGGCAGATTTTCCAGGCCGCTTCTGTTTCCTTCCCCTCTTCTATGTCCCTTAAGTTTTTTCCTTTACTCTTCCTTCTATTCCAACTGTATACCCCCTTTTTTTCTGGATCTCAGCACCAAACCCAGTGGCGATTTGGGAGAAATTGTGGTCTTCTCAGGAGTGATGGGCCGCCCCTGTTTTCTAGATAGTTTGAAGAAGCAAGCCCTCCTGGTTAAGTAACTAAAGGAGGCGAAAAGGAAGCTGTGTTCAGTCGGTCGTTCACTACTTCTGGGAACTGAAAAATTACCACCCTGGAAAGAGGTGACTGACAGGCTATAAGTCCTGCATGGACTTAGTTTTCTCTCTCTCTGGTGTATACGGAAAATGGTTACTCATAAACACGCTAAAATAGAACATTTTTTCTTTAGGCTTGATATTTGGACAAATGAATGCACCTGAGCATATTTCACTTATGCAGGTACTTTTGAATAGAAAAATTATTTTTACTCATTTAAAGCATTGTATATCTCTCGATTGCACATAACTCAAGAAGATAAAGGATCCAATGACATGAAATGTTGCATCATTCATTCAATTATCCAGTGGGACCTGCTGCATGCAAGGCAATAGAATTCCCTTTTATGTTAGCTTCTCTTGCATCTCTAGACTGTCTTTTAATTCCCTGTTTGGAAATCGGGTTTATTTACTTAACTTTATTATTTATTATTTATGCAATGCTCTCTCCATTACTTTTCTTTGTCACTCTTTATTAATAGGCTCTATCTGATTTGAGGCTAGATTTGAGCACCTAGAAGTGCTCAGAGCTTATTCATGGCTCTGTGCTGAAAGATCATTCTTGGTGGGTTTATCATATATGATACTAAAAATCAAACTTTCCTTGGTCATAGAAGACAAACTCCCTGCTTTCTGTACTGTTTCTCCAGTCCCCGTGGAGTACTTTTTAATCTCAGATAAGCAAAACTGGTTATGTTACACCAGTTTTGTATCTTATAGAGTTAGGCCATAATAATAATTTAATTTATAATGGTGCTTCAATATCCTTTGAGATAGGGCATTAAAATGTTATTATAGTTTAGGTAGCATGGTAACAGTAGTGTTAATATTTATGGTTTTGAGGCCTGGAGAAGTAGTACAGGAGTTGAACTGCTTGCCTTGTATGAGGCAGACTATGAATTGATCCCAGGTACCACATACTGGTCCTCCAAGTCCCACCAGGATCCATTCCTGAGTGCAAAGTTAATAGTACGCCCTGAGCACAACTGAGTGTTACCCCAAACAAACAACCACCCCTGAAGTATTTATGGTTTTGATATACTGCCCTTCACCTCCAGAGATAGATCCTCTACTGCTGTCCTTATGTTGCCTCTAGTCCTGAGTTATCATATTTAATAAATTAAAGGTAACAGGACCTCCAAGATTTTGGAACCAATTTGAGTTGACAATGGATATATTTACCATGGGAGGGAGGTGAGGGAAAAGGGTGTGAGGAGGTTATGGAAAGGAAAAATAGAAAGATTCCTCCCATGCTCAAATTAATTATGGTACCTTTTAGCCCCCAAGAAAATGTGTTTGTAGTTAAACAGTATCTATAACAAAAGTAATCTCAAAGGATTCACTAGTAGGAAATTATATAAATATTCAGAATAAATTAAAAATCCCCAGAAGGGGAAACTATTTTCCACTTAATTCTAACCTAATAGAATTTTTCAGTTTATTTCCAAATGATAGGGCAGATCATAGATTTCAGCACTTTTTGTTTTTATAATTAAGACATTAAAATGTGTTTATTCATTTAGCTTAAACATAACTGGCTAGGAAAAAAGCCTTAAGTATCCACTCAAATCTATTCTCTATGAGATGAATTTAATATACCACAGCTGAAAACACTTCAAGTTCATCTAAGTAGGAAGTAAATGGGATTATATTATTATACATATTTGCCAACTGAAATTGAGGCATATTCTTCATCCTAAACTCAAATTTTATCTTCTTGAAAGAAAGGTTTGGCTGTGGTATTATTTACAAAACCTTTATTCTTCTGAAAGATACATAACTAGTCCAATTTATAAAAATATCCCTTGTGGAGTTAAAAGAAAAGTAATCAGCAGACAGGAATTCAGAGCAATGATCCAACTCTGGCAAGGAAATCGCAAGAATGAAGCTTAAGTCATCTTTAATAACATCCTAATTCCAAGATCAATTTAGAATTTTAAAGTTCATTGATTGTAAGCCACTGTATTTTTATGATTTGACAAGACTGTATGCAAAGATGTAAAAAGCCACTTATAAAGTCAAAGTCATTTAGTAAAACTTGGCACACATTTATGCAAGAGCAGATAGTATAATATTATAGACATTTCTGTGCTCTGCCTTAACTATATCATTTAAATAAATTAAAACAAACTGTGAGAGAGAATGTAAAACCTATTTCTACAACTGTATTTACTAACTTTAGACCTTTTATAGAGAAAAAAAGTTTATTGGGAGGGGGTGTCACACCCAGCAGCACTCAGGGATTACTCTTGGCACTGCGCTCAGAAATTGCAGGCTCAGGGAAACATATGGGATGCCGAAATCGAACCACTGTCTGTCCTGGGTTTGCCACATGTAAAGCAAACACCTTACCACTGTGCTATCTCTCTGGCCCTGAGAAAGAAAAGATTTTTTATTAAATAATTTTTTATTTAAACACTGCGATTACAAACATAATTGTGGTTAGTTTCAGTCATAACAAGAACACCCCCCTTCACCGTGCAACCTTCCCATCACCAATGCCCCCATTTCTTCCCTCCCCCACCCCCTGCCTGTATTCTAGATAGGCAGAAAAAAGATTTTTTAAACAGACAACGTCTGCCTGGGATAAGAGGTTTCCCCTGCTGTGTTACACAGCATAATCAGTAGAAAGCACAATGCCCACCTGGTCTTGCATCCCTCTCAATTCCTGCAGAAAAAAATGAAGGTGATAGAAAGGAAGTCAATAGCTATTCCAAGTGAGGTGTCGCTGAACACAGCAATGGAGCCACTTTTAAAATTTGTGGGCATAGTACATCAGGTAGGGCATTTGTTTTGCACACAACTAACCCATGTTCAATTCCAGCATCCCATATGTTTCCCTGTGCACCACCAGGAGTAATCCCTGAGTGTAGAGTCAGGAGTAAGCCCTGAACATTATGCCAGGAATGTATGGCCTTAAAACAACAACAAAAAAATTAAAATGAAATAAAATAAAAATAAAAATTGTGGGCAAAAAAAGATGCATTTCTCTATTTGTACCAGAATCTTCATAATATTTCTATCTTTAGATAGCCTGTGGCTCAGGTAAGCCAAATTTAGCTTCTGTAGCACTTTATCTTTAGTTTTATCTCACTATCTCAACATAGAGTTATTTTGAAAGTGCAGTTAGCAGAGTCCTATAAACATAAACATTTATAGAAATGACTGATGTCTCCTCATTAATGGTTTGGGGTGTGTGACTGCAAATAACCAAATGGTTGGAGTGTTTCAATCTCCTTTCTTAATTGATATGTCTTCAATTGGTAGTTTAAACTATCAGGGAACACTTCAATCGCTGCAACTTTTCAACAGATCTCACTTTGCAGGCAGCACATAATGACTATTGCTAATATAAATGAACTCAAGGACACCTGTAATTTTTATAAGATCCACAAAATGTTGAATTTATAAAGGGAAAGATATACTGAATATTTACTCACAGAATACATACAGTCTTTGCAAAAATTCTTTCATTACAAAAAGAAAAAATGAAAAACAACAAACTAAACAAATCACAGGTGTGGCAAGAGGCATTACATTCTGCATGGTCAAATTAAGAAAATTTTATTAGAGGAGCTGATAGGACATTTGCCTTGCATATGACTGACCTGGGTTTGGTCCCTTGTCCCCTGAGCAGGCCAGGAGTGACTTCTGAATGGAGAGTCAGGAATAATCCCTGAGCACCTCCAGATGTGGCCCAAAAATTAAGAAAGTATTAAATGCATCATTATCTTCCTATGCTTTCTCATTGTCTTTATGATTATTTGCTTCTGTTGCTGTTTTGGGAGGGTACTGTTTTTTTACATGCTTTCACACATTCTGTTTAAGTCTTGTATGACAAGATTTGTTATAAAATGAGTAACCATAGTAGGTTGCAGCAGTTAATTTGAGAAAAGAGAGAATTTTTGAGCTGGAGTGGTGGTACGGAGCGGTAAGGAGTCTGCCTTGCCAGTGCTAACCTAGGACGGATCACAGTTTGATCCCCTGGGGTCCTATATGGTCCCCCAAGTCAGGAGTGATTTCTGAGTGCATAGCCAGGAGTAACTCCTGAAAGTCACCAGGTGTGGCCCCCCAAAAAACAAAAATAAACAAACAAACAAACAAAACAAAAAACAAAAAAGAAAGAGAATTTTTTAGAATTAAGAAAAAGAGATGAACTAAAAAGATATACTTTGCTATAATAATATTTTTGATAGAATTACTCCTGAAGCCAGCAAATTAGGAGAGGCAGGTAGAGGAAATGTGCAATAATAATTTAAATTCCTATGTCTTTTTATTCTAACTTACAGAAACCATAGAAATGAACAGGGCTAAAGGGTGCACGCAGGAGGCCTGGTTTCAATCCCAGGCATCACATATGATCCTCTGATCCCTGTTATGACTGATCCCTGAACACAAAGTCAGGAGTAAATCCTGAGCACCACTGGGGGTGCCTCCTCCCCTTAAAAAAATCAGAACTAAAACAAATATAAAATAATTTCAAAGATTAAAAGAAAGAGTCAAGCAATAAGAAATTCCCTGCTTTCTCCAGATTATAAAACTATCGGGTAGCATTTTGATAAAAACACTTGTCCATCCAACAATTGGTTTTTGGGGCATGCTCACTCTGTAGAGAAGTTGGAATGAGTGGGGCAATAATTTTTCTTTCTTTATGCTCATTAAGATCCAAACTATCAATTTAGTCCTATACAAAGTTTCTCCCTGGCTGGGTAGATTCTCTTTCTCTCTCTTTTACTTTACAATACACCAATTCTGAAAAAAAGTTTTTTCTTCCAACTCTGAAAAAAATTCAATGTATTTCTAAATGTCACAGATTGAGAAGACAGTCTTTTTTTAAGTTTTTCAAATTCCTCATTGGATTTTATTTCTCTTTGCAATCTTATGGAGAATATTTGGCAGGTCTCTTGGCAGTTTTATAACATTTTACATTACGTGGTTATCCCTAACACGTTTCACTTGTAACTCACTTGTACATCACTGTAGCCTTTAAGTAGCCATGTCAGCTGTTATGGGTGGTCTTCGACTTTTATATATTTGTCTTTACTTTAACTTGAACTATATCACTATATTTGTTCTATATTGCAACATTTATTCACTACACAGTTGGTGTATCTGAGGCATGCCGTGGTTACACTGCATGCCAGCTGCTACCGTTAGGAGTAAAACACTGGTAAGTTCTTTTTTTCTCTTTTTTTGTCTTTTTTCTTTTTTTTAAGTTTTTGGGTCACACCCGGCAGCTCTCAGGGGTTACTCCTGGCCCTATTCTCTGAAATCGCTCCGGCAGGCTTGGGGGACCACATGGGTTGTCAGGATTCGAACCACCGTCCTTCTGCATGCAAGGCAAATGCTTTACCTCCATGCTATCTCTCCAGCCCCCACTGGTAAGTTCTTAAGTCTGAGATCAACTACCAAGAGACAGTATCTGGTCCCTCATGACACATGATGCCAAGGAATATCCAGGCATACGATTACTGGCTCAGGTGGAGCTCCTATCTCTGCCCAATCTAGTACTTCTCCTCTCCTACACATCTGTGCATTATGCTTTCTTTCTCGACTCATGGACATAGAGGATAAATGTTAGTCTTGCTTAATTTTCTGCCTCCATCCATTTTCTTCATGGGCAGCTAAGGAAGAAAATTGTGCCTAGAGAAGTTATCTTATATTCATAAAAGACAGTTTGCTCCTTCATCTGCTCTCCAAGTGGATGGTCAGAGGGAGGTACCTCTGTAGAAGCCATGGTTAGGGAATATATATTTATTTAGTATTTTTAGAAATTAATGACTACTTTCAAATAATTAATTTTTATATATTTTATTTAAACACCTTGATTACATACATGATTGTGTTTGGGTTTCAGTCATGTAAAGAACACCACCCATCACCAGTGCAAAATTCCCATCACCAATGTCCCAGATCTCCATCCTCCTCATTCAACCCTCGCCTGTACTCTAGACAGGCTTTCTATTTCCCTCATACATTCTCATTATTAGGACAGTTCAAAATGTGGTCATTAATCTAGCTAAACTCACCCCTGTTTGTGGTGAGCTTCATGAGGTGAACAGTAACTTCCAGCCCTTCTCTCTTTTGTGTCTGAAAATTATTATTGCAAGAGTGTCTTTCATTTTTCTTAAAACCCATAGATGAGTGAGACCATTCTGCATTTCTCTCTCTCTGAATTATTTCACTCAGCATAATAGATTCCATGTACATCCATGAATAGGAAAATTTCATAACTTCATCTCTCCTGATAGCTGCATACTATTCCATTGTGTATATGTACCACAGTTTCTTTAGCCATTCATCTGTTGAAGGGTATCTTGGTTGTTTCCAGAGTCTTGCTATGGTAAATAGTGCTGCAATGAATAGAGGTTTAAGGAAGGGATTTTTGCATTGTATTTTTGTGTTCCTAGGATATATCCCTAGGAGTGTATCATATGGGAGCTCGATTTCCAGTTTTTGGAGAAATTTCCATATCGCTTACCATAAAGGTTGAACTAGATGGCATTCCCACTAGCAGTGGATAAGAGTTTCTTTCTCTCCACATCCCCGCCAACACTGTTTATTCTCATTCTTTGTGATGTGTGCTATTCTCTGTGGTGTGAGGTGGTACCTCATAGTTGTTTTGATTTGCATCTCCCTGATGATTAGTGATGTGGAGCATTCTTTCATGTGTCTTTTGGTCATTTGTATTTCTTCTTTGTCGAAGTGTCTGTCCATTTATTCTTCCCATTTTTTGATGGGATTAGATGTTTTTTTTTCTTGTAAAGTTCTGTCAGTGCCTTGTATATTTTGGAGATTAGCCCTTGTCTGATGGGTATTGGGTGAATAGTTTCTCCCACTCAGTGGATGGCTCTTGTATCCTGGGCGCTATTTCCTTTGAGGTGCAGAAGCTTCTCAGCTTAATATATTCCCATCTGTTAATTTCTGCTTTCACTTGCTTGGAGAGTGCAGTTTCCTCCTTGAAGATGCCTGTAGTCTCAATGTCCTGGAGTGTTTTGCCTACGTGTTGTTCTATATATCTTAAGGTTTTGGGTCTGATATCGAGGTTTTTAATCCATTTGGATTTTACCTTCATACATGATGTTAACTGGGAGTCTAAGTTCAATTTTTTGCAAGTGGCTAGACAGGTGTCCCAACACCACTTGTTGAAGAGGCTTTCTTTGCTCCATTTAGGATTTCTTGCTCCTTTATCAAAAAGTAGGTGATTGTATGTCTGGAAAATATTCTCTGAGTATTCACACCTATTCCACTGATCTGAGGGCCTATCTTTATTCCAATACCATGCTGTTTAGAAAAGTATTGCTTTGTAGTG
This sequence comes from Suncus etruscus, assembly GCF_024139225.1. Classification (NCBI taxonomy): domain Eukaryota; kingdom Metazoa; phylum Chordata; class Mammalia; order Eulipotyphla; family Soricidae; genus Suncus; species Suncus etruscus. The sequence goes on from NC_064848.1 coordinate 90,316,559, forward strand.
AAGTTGTTTAAAGTTGGGGAAAGTAATTCCTCCCATATTCTTTTTCCCAATGATTGCTTTAGCTATTCTAGGGTGTTTATTGTTGCAAATGAATTTCAAAAGTGCCTGATCCCCTTCTTTGAAGAATGTCATGGGTATCTTTAGAGGGATAGCATTAAATCTGTACAATGCCTTGGGGAGTATTGTCATTTTGGTGATGTTAAGCCTGCCAATCCATGAGCAGGGTATGTGTTTCCATTTCCACGTGTCCTCTCTTATTTCTTGGAGCAGAGTTTTATAGTTTTCTTTGTATAGATCCTTCATATTTTTAGTCAAGTTGATTCCAAGATATTTGAGTTTGTATGGTACTATTGTGAATGGGGTTGTTTTCTTAATGTCCATTTCTTCCTTATTACTATTGGTGTATAGAAAGGCCATTGATTTTTGTGTGTTAATTTTGTAGCCTGCCACCTTGCTATATGAGTCTATTGTTTCTAGAAGCGTTTTGGTAGAGTTTTTAGGGTTTTCTAAATAGAGTATCATGTCATCTGCAAACAGTGAGAGCTTGACTTCTTTCTTTCCTATCTGGATTCCCTTGATATCTTTTTCTTGCCTAATTGCTTTAGCAAGTACTTCCAGTGCTATGTTGAATAGGAGTGGTGAGAGAGGACAGTCTTGTCTTGTGCCAGAATTTAGAGGGAAGGCTTTTAGTTTTTCTCCATTGAGGACAATATTTGCCACTGGCTGTGGTAGATAGCCTTAACTATATTGAGAAAGGTTCCTTCCATTCCCATCTTGCTGAGAGTTTTGATCAAGAATGGGTGTTGGACCTTATCAAATGCTTTCTCTGCGTCTACTGATATGATCAGGTGATTTTTATTTTTCTTGTTGATGTTGTGTATTATGTTGATGATTTACGGATGTTAACCCATCCTTGCATTCCTGGGATGAGACCTACCTGATCATAATGAATGATCTTCTTAATGAGGCATTGAATCCTATTTGCCAGGATTTTGTTGAGGATTTTTGCATCTGTGTTTATCATTGATATTGGTCTGTAATTTTTTTTTTCGTAGCCTCTCTGTCCGGTTCAGGTATCAAGGTGATGTTGGCTTCAAAAAAGCTATTTGGAAGTGTTCCTGTTTTTTCAATTTCATGAAAGAGTCTTGCCAGGATTGGTAGTAGTTTCTCTTGAAAGGTTTGAAAGAATTCAGTAGTGAATCCTTCTGGACCTGGGCTTTTGTTTTTTGGCAGACATTTGATTACTGTCTTAATCTCCTCAATAGTGATGGGGGTGTTTATATATGCTATATCCTCTTCTTCAACCATAGAAGATTATAAGAGTCCAAGAATTTATCCATTTCTTCCAGGTTCTCATTTTTAGTGGTGTAGAGTTTCTCAAAGTAGTTTCTGATTACCCTTTGAATCTCTGTCATATCAGTAGTGATCTCTCCTTTTTCATTCCTAATACAAGTTATCAAGTTTCTCTCTCTCTCTCTATCTATCTCTATCTCTATCTCTCTCTCTCTCTTTGTTAGGTTTGCCAGTGGTCTATCAATCTTGTTTTCTTTTTCAAAGAACCAACTTCTGCTTTCGTTGATCTTTTGGATTGTTTTTCGAGTTTCCACTTCATTGATTTCTGCTCTCAGCTTTGTTATTTCCTTCTGTCTCCCTATTTTTTGGGTCCTTTTGTTGAGCACTTTCTAATTCTATGAGCTATGCTATTAAGCTATTCAGGTATGCCCCTTCTTCTTTCCTGATGTGTGCTTGCAAAGCTATAAATTTTCCTCTCAGTACCGTTTTTACTGTGTCCCATTGGTTCTGATAATTTGTGTCTCTATTGTCATTTGTTTCTAGGAAAGTTTCGATTTCCTCTCGGACCCACTGGTTATTCAGTATTAGGCTGTTTAACTTCCAGGTATTAAAGTTTTTCTTCTGTGTCCCTTTGTAGTTCACATATAATTTCAGGGCCTTGTGGTCAGCAAAGGTAGCCTGCAAAATTTCTATCCTCTTGATATTATTCAGGTATGTTTTATGTGCTAGCATGTAGTCTATCCTGGAGAATGTCCCATGTACATTAGGGAAGAATGTGTATCCAGGTTTTTTGGGGAGGAATGTCCTATATATATCTACTAGGCCTCTTTCTTCCATTTCACTTTTAAGGTCTAGTGTATTCTTGTTGGGTTTCAGTCTGGTTGACCTGTCAATTGTTGACAATGCCGTGTTGAGGTCTCCCACAATTATTGTGTTGTTATTGATATTATTTTTCAGATTTGTCAATAATTGTATTAAATATTTTGCTGGCCCCTTATTCAGCGCATATATGTTTAGGAGAGTGATTTCTTCCTGCTGTACGTATCTCTTGATTAATACAAAATGTCCATCTTTGTCCCTTACAACTTTCCTAAGTATAAAGTTTGCATCATCTGATATTAGTATGGCCAGGTCAGCTTTTTTATGAGTGTTGTTTGCTTGGATGATTTTTCTTCAGCCTTTTAATTTGAGTCTATGTTTGTTCTGACTATTCAGGTGCATTTCTTGTAGGTAGCAGAAGGTTAGATTGAGTTTTTTGATCTATTTAGCCACTCTGTGTCTTTTAACTGGTGTATTTAGTCTATTGACATTGAGAGAAAGAATTGTCCTGGGATTTAGTGCCATCTTAATATTGAAATTTGGTGAGTCTGTTGGTCAGTCTTGTCTTAAAGTAGGTCTTTCAGTTTTTCTTTTAACACTGGTTTTGAATCTGTAAAGTTTCTGAGCTGTTGTTTGTCTGTGAATCCATGTATACTTCCTTCAAGCCTGAAAGTGAGTTTTGCTGGGTGCAGTATTCTAGGCGAAACATTTATTTCATTGAGTTTTGTCACTATGTCCCACCACTGCCTTCTGGCCTTGAGTGTTTCTGGTGACAGGTCTGCGGTAAATATCAAGGATGTTCCCTTGAATGTAATTTCTCTTTTTGATCTTGCTGCTTTCAGAATTTTGTCTCTATCTGTGGGATTCGTCATTGTGACTAGGATGTGTCTTGGGATATTTTTTTTGGGGGGGTCTCTTTTAGTTGGTATTCTTTGGGCATGCAGGATTTGATTGCATGTATTCTTTAGCTCTGGTAGTTTTTTTTTAATGATGTTCTTGACCATTGATTCTTTCTGGAGATTTTCTTACTGGGTCTCTGGGACTCCAATGACTCTTAAGTTGTTTCTGTTGAGCTCATCATAGACTTCTATTTTCAGCTGTTCACATTCTTTGAGTAATTTTGCCATTGTTTGATCATTTGCTTTAAGGCTTTTTTCCAATCCCTTCTGCTGTGTGGAGTTGTTATTCATCTCATCTTCCAGTGTACTAATTCTATCCTCAGCTGCTGTTAACCTGTGGGAAAGCTCATCCATTTTTTTCCTGCAATTCATCTACTGAGTTTTTCAGACCTGTTATTTGACCTGAAATTTCAGTTTGGAGCTTTCTGATTTCTATCTTCATATTCTCTTGATTCTTATTAGTGCTATCTTCTATACTTTCTTTGAGTTCTGTGAACATCTTCCATATTGCGACTCTAAACTCCTTATCTGAGAGACTGACTAGTTGGTTGGCCATATTCTGGTCATCAGAGTTGCCATCTTCATTTTCTATGTCTGACGCTGGCCTGCATTGTTTCCCCATTTTTACACTTATATTGTGGGTTTTTCTAAGTGTTGTGGTTGTATTCATTGGCTAAATGATGTACATGGCCACGTCGATTCACTACACGGCTGAGCTCCTCTGGCTCCACTTTTTCTGGGCACATCAACTCACCTCCAGGGCAGGCTAGCCATCTTCAGATGAAGCCACACACAGGATGAAATCAGGCCGAGAGTGCAGCACAGCACAGGAGACAATCAGATAGAGGTGCTGGCATCAGAGTTCCAGCAGAGTTCAGCGGCTTCTCCCTCTCTGGCGTATCCTCAAATAATTAATTTTAAATAAAATTTTTTCTTGAGGGTTGAGAATGTAACTCAGTGATAGAGCACTCGGTTTGAAAGTATGAGGCCCTGGATTCAATCTTCTTCAGTATGTGCATGTACACATACATATTTCTAATTTTGAAACATTAGTAAATTGCAGCTCAAAATGTCCACTTTTGCATGAATAATGCCTTAAACTTGCTTAGTTTTGATCCTTTTTCAGAGGGTTTTCATCTAATTTAATATTAAGCTTTTTTGTTTATAGATTATTTTTATCATTGATAACATTTTGAGGTTTGTTGTAATAGATTAATACACTGCCATCAATACTAAAGATCCTCATCCACTGTTCTATGTCACTTCTGATACTACCTCTCCTCTCCTCAAGTGCTCATTCCTGATGACTTGACAATCTCAATTCTGTAGTCAAAGTTCAAGAGTTTATAATCATTAAATACTATCTAGTTACTTGCTTTGTTTCTCTATGTACTGGATATGAGTGAGCTCATCCGGCATTTGCTCTTGTTTATTTGATTTACTTAATTTAACATGATACCTTCTAGCTTCATCTAGATTGTAATAAATGTCAAGATTGCATCTCTTTGTGTGTGTCTTTGTGTGTGTGTGTGTGTGTGTGTGTTAACTGAGTTGTATTCCACTGGCATATATACCAAAATTTTTTCCCATTGCTGGTCTATGTATACCCAATAAAGATCAGGAGCTACTCAGAGCTCAGTGCTTGAGGTGCTGGCAGTGTTCAAAGATTGTGTTCATAGATTGGCAGTGTTCATAGATGCTGTGGTGCTTGAAGTCGAACCTAAGCCTTGAACGTGCAAGGCTTACACTTTGTCTTTTGCTATCTTTTTGGTCCATCTGACACAATTCTTATTCACTTAAATGTCATTGAATATTTGAGTTGTTCATTTTATAAATAGTACTGCAATGCACATAAATGAGCACTTATATTTTTGAATAAATGTTTTAGTGTTTTTGGGACAGATGCCTAAAGGTGGTCTTAATTGTTCATATGGGATTCATACTTTAAATATTTTGGAGAAGTTATCATATAGATTTCCACAGAAGCTAAATCAGATGACAATCCCACTAACACCAATAACCATATATATGATGGGAAATTTTTGTGTGTGTGTGTGTTTGTTTTTGGGTCACACCTGGCAGTGCTCAGGGGTTACTCCTGGCTCCATGCTCAGAAATTGCTCCTGGCAGGCATGGGGGACCATATGGGATGCTGGGATTCAAACCAATGACCTTCTGCATGAAAGGCAAAAACCTTACCTTCATGCTATCACTCCAGCCCCTATGATAGGAAATTTTTGCATTACCAACGCCTTCTCCCAGATGGCTAATGAATAGCTTTGGGATATCTGTCCCAGGATATGAGTTCTATGATGAATGCTCATGGGTGAGCCTGGGGTAACAGAACACTGTCCATATTGACTCCAATTTTCAATATCTTTCCCACTTAGCAGGTATAGTTAAGTGTAAAGCTAAACTTTTTGTTTTGTTTTGTTTTGTTTTGGGGTCACACCCAGCAATGCTCAGGGGTTACTCCTGGCTCTACACTCAGAAATCACTCTTGGCAGGCTTGGGGGACCTTATGGGTTGCCAGGATTCAAACCACTGTCCTTCTACATACAAGGCAAATGCCTTACCTCCATGCTATCTCTTCAGCCCCTAAAGCTAAACTTTAATCAAATTTATGAACTCAGAGTTCCTTACTTGAGGGTGAAAATTTAGAGCTGGTATGCTCTCTTACCTTAAAGAAGCTTTACAATGGATACACATTTGTTGGTTAGGCATCATTTCTGGGATGGGTGCTCCTGAATGAGATCTGCTAAACATTACTTTATAACTCTGTTGTATGAGTGAGTTGTTGGGTCTCAAACCAATTTGCTGTGGTTTTAAGGTGCCCCAAGTCAGTCACCTGCTCACCAGCACTGGCAAGCTGAGTATTAGAGTGTATTTATGTGGACATCTATTGTGAATAAAAAAAGGCTAAGTTCCTGAAGTGCCTACAATGACCCTCAAATATTCTTAAGCAGTAAGTATGGCAGTGAGCAATTTGATTACTTAACCTCCTATTTGATTTATGTGACAAAAACTGTACTTTTACCTAAGACTATTGAAAATTTTTATACTTAATTTGATATATATTAGTATATATGTATCAGTATACATATTAAAGAAAGTTGATTCATAAACAAAATTTTTTAAAAGTTTTCATTTTTTAAGACATAGAAAATAATAACAGGTCAGAGAGCAAGCATAGTAGAAAAAGCACTTATCTAACACTCATTCTGCCTGGGTTTACTTCATAGTACTTCATATATCTCATGAGCACAAAGCCAGGAATAAGTCCTGAGCATAACCTAGTATGACCCCACACTCACACACCAAAAACAAAACAATAGCACACATTCAGAGATTTACCATATGTTAATTTTTTGCCTTATTTCATTTCATCTTTATAGAAGCCTATAAATGTTGCCATAATTTTTCTATTTACATTAAGGAAAATGTATTGAATGACCCATCTTGCAATTCAAAAAATCTTGTAATTGATAGAAAATATAAGCAAAGGATTGGGACTTAAGACATCTAAATAACATTTCTGTTGCTCTTCTCCATTTTGGGGAGTAATTACAACCCGTGGTGCTCAGGGCTTACTCCTGGCTCTGCTCTCAGAAATTGTTCCTAGCAGACTTGGGTGGACCATATGAGATGCCGGGAATTGAACCATGGTCTGTCAGGGATTGGTGCATGCAAGGCAACACCCTACCGCTGTTCTATCGCTCCAGCCTCTCCATTATTTTTGTTTGTTTTTAGGTCACATCTAGCGGTGCTCAGGGGTTACTTCTGGCTATGTGCTCAGAAATCACTCCTGGTAGGCACAGGGGACCATATGGCATGCAGGGATTTAAACCATCTTTCATCTTGAATTGGCTGCATGCAAGGCAAATGCCCTACAATTGTGCTATTTCTTCAGCTCACATTTTTTTGTTTTTGTTTTTGGATCTAGGACAAATATATTCAACTTTTAATGATGTAATATTAATTTACACCATAATTTTCTTTATCTTTAAAATAATTTCAATTTTCTTTCTGGTAAAACTCAGTGGTGCTAGGGGCTACTCCTAGTTCTCTGTTCTCTTGGCAATGCTCGGTGTATCACAGAGTGCCAGTGAGCAAGCCTGAGCCTCTTGTAAACAAAATGAACATAACCATTTTTTTAACTACCTATTCAGCTCCCCTTTGAAAAATGCTGTGAGGGTTACTCCGTATAAACTCATGCCAGTAGACTATCATTCCCAGCCAAACCTCAGATTTCTATATGATAACATTGTTGAATATTAACCTTAACAACCTTTTCAACTTAATAAATTGAACTGTTATACTATGTATTTCTGGCAGTTAGGGAGATCCTAGTATTAGAACCAAAAAAATTCAAGGGAAGTTTATCTAACATAAAGTTTAAATTTATAACTGATGTTAAATGTCAGTAAGCAAATCATCCCTGGGACTAACAAAAGACATAGAAATCCAATTATTTGTTTTTGTTTTTTTGTTCTTTTGGGGGGTCACACCTGGCAGTGCTCAGGGGTTACTTTTGGCTCTACACTCAGAAATCGCCCCTGGCAGGCATGTGGGACCATATGGGATGCTGGGATTCGAACCATAGTCCTTCTGCATGCAAGGCAAATGTCTTACCTCCATGCTATCGCTCCAGCCTAGAAATTCAATTAAAACTGAGCTAGATATACTATATCTATTATCTGGAAATGACATTTCATTCACAAATGTGTCTCACACATCTGTATAAAACTCTGGAAAAATGTTTAATTTCTTTTCAAAATTATGCATAGAGTGACAATATTTTGTATGATATAAACTAGGATACACTGGGGGAAAAGAGCAGTAAGTAATTCATTCAGTTTTGGAAAGTCTTAGTAAAGTAGAATGACTATGGCCAATTCAGTGTAACTTAAATCATGTTTTATTTTTATAAATTATACCTAACATTTTTTAGGGGACTGTTTGTAGAAGTTATGTTTCAACAATGTGTTATTAAGGGATCAAAAATGGTAAGAAGAGAAGATATTTAGAGCTCTCTGGGTTGAGATTCTTGGACTGTACCAGAAGGTAAAAGATAATTAGGACCACTACATGGTTGTGTAGTTTATGAGTAACACAAGGATGATATGGTGAAGGAGAATGGGAGCTGAAATTCAGTTTGAACCACTCTTGCTCAGCCAGAAGATGGACCAGCCCTATGAAAGGTGCACATATTTGTTTATTTTTTCTCTTTTCTTTTCTGGCTTTTGGGCCATACCTGGTGGCTCCCAAAGTTATTCCTGTGCTCAGAAATTGCTCCTGGCAGGCTCAGGGACCATTTGGGATGTTAAAGATTGATCTCTGGTCAGTCACATGCAAGGCAAATGCCCTACCCTCTATAATATCTCTTAGACCCCAAGGGCATGTATTTCTAACTCATACAAAGATTCATATGAATATTAAATATCCAGGTATTACCGAGTCCAATACTTTTTCTCTCTTTCCTTATGTGTGGCTATCTATAATTTCATTTTGATATTTAAAATATTTTCATATTTTAGTCTTGACGGAAATCATGACTCTAATTATTTGTTCTCATCTTGGACCTTGCAAAGCCTTCTCAAAATCTGGTACATGGTACACCTACCATGCATCAATCTAGATTCAATTCTTTGGCACCATATTTCCTCCTGAGTATTGTTAGAAGTGACCGTGGAGTATACTGAAACCACTTAAGAGACCCCCAAAACTGATACATAGGGAAATAAACATGTGTGGCTAACTGACTATGCATTAAAGTGCTGAATTTCTTTTCCTCTGTGAGGTATACATGTATAACAAAGATGTTGTTCATGTTATTAAGGTTTCTTCATGGGATAAACATTTTTTATTTATTTGGTTTTTGTTTTTGTTTTTTTGGGCCACACCCGATAACACTCAGGTTTGTTTGTTTGTTTGTTTTTGGGTCACATCCAGCGGTGCTCAGGGGTTACTTCTGGCTCTGTGCTCAGAAATTATCCCTGGCAGGCTTGGGGACTATATGGGATGGCGGAATTAAACCTGGGTCTATCCTGGGTTAGCCGTGTGCAAGGCAAACACTACTGCTGTGCTACCATCTCTGGCCCCCTGGGGTGAACTTTAAGATTATTACCTTTAGGGCCCGGAGAGATAGCACAACGGTGTTTGCCTTGCAAGCAGCCGATCCAGGACCTAAGGTGGTTGGTTCGAATCCCGGTGTCCCATATGGTCCCCCGTGCCTACCAGGAGCTATTTCTGAGCAGACAGCCAGGAGTAACCCCTGAGCACCGCCAGGTGTGGCCCAAAAAAAAACCAAAACAAAACAAAAGATTATTACCTTTAAGAAAACTCTTTTAGTGTATTATTTTATGTCCTGAATAAAGAAATGCCTGAGTGGTGCAGTTAATGTTGGACTATATGCCCAAATAACAATGCAGATTTTAAAAAAAATTGCTTTTCAGAGGCAATGTCCTATTCTAGGCTTGATATTAATATAGCTCAGTAAAAGAGAATTTTAATGAAAATTTTTGGATGAAGAAAATTAGATGAGAAATGTCAGTTTGTTTCTTTGTTTGGTGTTTGTTTAGATTTTGGGGCCACATTGCAGTGGTGTTCAGTGGTTACTCCTGGATTTGTGCTCAGAAATCACTTCTAGCAGGCTCAGGGGACCATATGGGATGCTAGGGATTGAACTCAGGTCTGTCCTGGGTCTGCAGAGTTGGCAAAGCAAAGGGCCTACTGTTGTGCTATCACTCACCCCCTCAGTTTGTCTTTTAAGTTGCTTAAGCACATTTGTCATAACAGATACTGCTTCAGATAGCAGAACCCGTTCCTTCTAGCATCTTTAAATGGTGTAGGACTTACAATGCCATATTTTCCTTTCATTTTTTGTCAGTATTATATTGTATATACTTACACTGACAGCACTTTATCCTGACATCATTAAGTCATCTCAACTGACTTTTGTATGGTATACATCATTACATATGGTGATAGTGCTATACAATTTAATGCAGTGAACAGGATGTTAGTGAAATACTGAAAAAAATTAGCATGTACAGATATAGCATTCTGCAATTGAAAGCACTTCATAGCTATTAATTGCTCCTCCCAACATTCATGGGATACAGAAACACTTAAAATTTTTACAAGATAACAAAAGAGAGTGACCAGATAGTGGCTGAATTTTTTTGGCTTCTTCAACTATTTAAGCCTAACAACATCAGACAAAAGATTTCTAGTAATAAATTGCTGTCACAAAAAACTAGACACCTGAGGGGCCGGCGAGGTGGCGCTAGAGGTAAGGTGTCTGCCTTGCAAGCGCTAGCCAAGGAAGGACCGCGGTTCAATTCCCAGGTGTCCCATATGGTTCCCCCAAGCCAGGGACAATTTCTGAGTGCTTAGCCAGGAGTAACCCCTGCGCATCAAATGGGTGTGGCCTGAAAAACCAAAACAAACAAACAAACAAAAAACTAGATACCTGAGAAAAATACCACTTTAAGAATCCCACTTTTCTTCTTTTTCATTTTCTTTATTTTTATGACAGTTAAGGGAATCAATTCTTCTAGAGCAAGGTTTTGTGTCAGTAGATCTGTAATATGAATTAAGTGCTCATCAAAAATGTTGTCTGAGAAAAATCATTTAATTTTTAATCACCTATTAGGAAAACATGTGATCAAGAATGGCATGACTATAGAAATCTTAATCATTGAAAATGTCAATATTTTCTTTAGATTTGTTCTAAAATATCTTACAAAGATATTTCTTTTTTTTTTTAATTTTTTAACTAATTTTTATTGCGACCAATGTGAATTAAAAGTCTTGATAGTTATATGTAAGGTAAATAGTGACAGTGAATTAGGGCAACTCCAACCACCAGAGTTGCCTTCCCTCCACTATTGTTCTTAGGGTACATACCATACCTCCACCCCATGTCCATCCTTAGTCCTCTGGAATTCTAGTGCAGCAGGTCCCTTATGTGTATAGCTTGTTGGAGTTTGCATCTCTTGATTCTATTCTTGCTGACTTTGGGTTGGATATTTAGGTTTGATCATTTTTATTTCCATTCACTGCTCATCAGACCACTTTGCCTATGGTCTGGTTCACTTGTTTTTCTAAATTTGTAAGAAAACATAAAAATATAAAGCAGAACATGATGATTCATGCTCTAAGGTTCTGTTAAAAAAAGAAAAAAGAAAGAAATTGCTAGAAGCACCTGTTTAGAAGCTATAAATATAAATTTAAAAGAAGAAAAAAAAGAAAAAGAAAAAATTGAATGCTGATTTGGCAAGATTTTTTTGTTATTGTTTTGATAAGCATAGTAACTATTGGGGAAATTAGAAAGGAATTCCCTTAGCCTAAGAGATATACCCTTGAAGTATATTGTCATGAGACCAGTTACAGGCTCTGGACATGTTCATTGTCGAATCCCAAGGTCTTTTTTTATGGTGCCAGGAAACATTCTGCTCAGTTGTGGTTGTCAAAGTCAGTCTTCTGTAATTTGAGATCTTGGATTTTACACAGATCCTAGGATGAAGTCTAGTATAGAGTCTTTCTTTATGGGTCCAGATGTTCTTTTTAGTCATGGTTGTTGTAGTCAGTCTTCTGTATTTAATGATCTTGGTTTTTGCACAGATCAAAAGGTGGAGTATCTTCTGATTTCATTTCACTGTTAGCTAATGAGGTAGGAAAACCTGCCCTTAGATCAAGTTGTTGCTGTTTCCTTGTCATCAGTAGGAACCTATCCTGGGCAAGTTGGTGCCGGAGCTGTATTAGGAACTTCCGTGGGAAAAGTTAGATTCCTGGTGCTGCTACAGAGAAAGGTGCTAGTTCTAAGGTTGGGATCTAGGATTTGGGGGTTGAACGGTCGATGTCCAATCACATGAGGTTTAAGTTGAGTCCCTATGACATATGTTTAGAATGGAAGATGCCCTTGTATTATAAAATTTATGGGTTCTCATCTATAGTAGATAACTTGTTTCTATACATAAGATTTTTTCATTTTAGTATGCCTATGCAAAAGGGAATGATGCCATATCATATTGTTGGTGCATTTAGGGGATAAAAATGACAAGTTTTACGATCTCTTTGCCCTGGTTTTGACCTGAGCTTTTATCTCAAGTAAGACTTTTCTAGTAGAATTTCATGCTAAAATTAAAGCAAACAAACAAAAATGATAAAGTAAGCTATGTTTATATTTGGAACACATTAAGAGGTATAACTACTAAGGAATTAAACATACAAAAATATAGATATCCCCATTAAGTCTTTTGATATAGTCTTGGGGGGATAAGATATAGGGCACATTTTCCTCCCACACTGTTGCTTATTGAATCTGTGAAATGGTTTGCAGCAGTAAGGGATCAGGTAGTCTCCTCGACTTGGGGGTTCTCTCTGGAGCTGAATCTGGTTGCATGCAGCAGTTCACATTGAGTGGGGTGGGAGAAAAAGGACCTCATAGAATAAGTCCGCAGGAGTAGTGGTTGCAGCTTCTTGCCAGGATGAGAGATTTGGGGCTGAGAGGGTGTTTTCACTTTGGGAACCAGGTGGCAGCTTACTGGGGCAAGGGGAAGGTCTAGCTCCTAAGGAGTTAAGAACTAAGGGTAAAGAGGGTTAAATAGGGAGAGATAACAGATCAGGAATGAGGGGGTGAGAGGATAGAAGGAGTTCTGAACTGGGGGAGGGGAAGGAGGAATAACAGGGGCTATATACAATATAGGCATGAATTGTTTACAGTTCAGATTAGGCAAACATAGAGAAGTCCATTGCATACACATTCATGCCCACTTATAGACAGACATTAAAGACCTATTAATAGCTTGTAGTTGGAGGCCTGATATTTATGGGATGGGTCAGAGCACTTGAAAAAATGATTAAATTAAAAAAATAGATTAAATAAAAAAAAGAAAAAACAAATTGGGCAGCAAATTGAAGGAGAAAGGTTTTTCAATTTCTAGGCACTTCATCGGGGGGTGAACTTTGCTAAGTGAAGCTTTTGGGGTTAGATTGTGCATGGATAATTTTAGGATAAACATAATTTTCACATCAAGATACTAATCAATATGGTAATGAGCACTATATGAGGAGTCTATTCTATGTACTGTCATCCACCATGTCTTGAGCATCGAGGTTCCTTTCCTGAAAGGAAACTGACAGCATGGGCATTATGATATAATAATAACATAGTTAAAATTGAAAAATAAGAAAAAAAGAAGAAAAGGAGAAAAAGAAATAAAAAGAAAAAGTATACTTGTAATTTGGAAAAACATACTCAATGAGAGGGACCTGTAAAAAAAGTCTATGGTATGCAGTTGCCTATTTATGTGGTCTTTGTGGTCATAGAATTAGGTCATAGAAGAAGACATAATTAAGAGGAAATGGATAAATTGGAGTATTTTGTCAAGGCATTGCCATAAGTAGTTTAATATGATAGAGCACTGAATTGCAAAATTAGGGTGTCCAACCTATATCTTCAAGAACCTCTGTGGACAGAGAAGTTGAGAGTTATTTTATACATAATAACATTAAGGCACTGAAACACGCTAATAGTGAGCACTGTAGTGAAAGTCTCTTGCATCCAATCATATTCTGTATATGATTCTAAAATATTAGTACATTATTATAGACCTTTGCGGTGAGAGTTTTATTGAACAACTGTTCAATCTAAACAGCTTTTTGTTGTTGTTGCAGGTTTATTTGTAGTATAAACAAGAATTAAAGACTGTGTGTTTCTCCCTGATATGACATGATCCTTTATCCTTGCTATAGCCTGGCAACTATGGTGTTTGGTGTATCTAACATTTAGACCATTGTGTTTTTTCGTGGAATTATTCTAAAAACCACATTCAAGTGATATTATTTTGCACTTATCCTTTTTCTGGCTTACTTCATTTAACATAGTATTTTTATTTCCATCCATGTTGCTGCAAATTGCATGATTGTATCATTTCTTAATGTAGTATTCCATTGTGTATATGTACCAGATATTTATGATCCACTCATCTGTTGTTGGACATCTAGGTTGATTCCAAGTCTTGGCTATTGTACCAAATGCTACAATAAATATTGGAGTGCATACATACTTTTAGATGAATGTCTTTCTATCCTGGGGGTAGGTACTCAAGATAGGGATTGCTGGGTCATATGGCAGCTCAAATATGAGTTTAGAGAGAACCTTCCATATTGTTTTCCATAGAAGTTGGACCAGGCAGCATTCCCATTAGCAGTGAGTGAGAGTTCATTTTTTACTGCATCAATGCCAACAGAGATTGGTCCTATTAATTTTGATATGTGCCAGTCTCACTGGTGTTGACTTGATTTGGAGTTCCCTAATGATGAATTATGATGAATATATTTTCATGTGTCTGTTGATCATATGTTGGTCTTCCTTGGAGAAATGTCTGTTCATTTCTTCTCCCCATTTTTTGATATTTTTTTCTTTTTAGGTTTTATGGAGCTAACCTTTGTGAGTGCTTTGTATATCCTAGATAACAAACCATTATCTAATGTGTTGAGTGCAAAAATTTTTCTCATTTTGTTAGTTGTTTTCTAGTTTTAGCTCATTTCTTTTGCCATCCAGAAACATTTTAGTTTGATGCAGTCACATTTATTTATTTAGGTTTGATGCCATAGCTCTTGCCATTGGCATTCTATCATCAGAGTTTTTTAAGGTATAAGTCTAGGATTTCTCTTCATATCCCCAGCTGCTGTTGTCTTCCTTAGTTTCCCCATTGTTCTTTGTATTAAGTGGATTGAAATGCCGAGTTTCAGGGTGTTTAAAAATAGTGGTCTGTTTCATTGTGTAAGAGGTGGTTGGCCTTTTTGTCCTGAGCTGGCTTGGGGCTAGGGTCCTCAAGGATAGGGTTGAAATAGGTTGGGGCTGTTCTCTCTAGCCTTCCTGTCTGAGCTGGCTTGGGGCTTTTGTGACGGCTGAGAGGTCCAGAGGCCCAAAAATGTTTCTTTATCACTGATATTTCACACTTAGGAAATTCAGTGTTATCTAGGATGAGATAGATTCATTGTCTTATTCTAAACCTATATATAATAATTATTCAAAGATAATAATGAACTGAGATATCATATAAATATATTGCTCAGAGATTATATCCTTAAATATAGCAATAAAAGAAACAATTATTACAATTTGAGAGACCTTGGCTAGCCTGGGAACTGGAGCAGAAACTTTGTTGGCTTAGAAGCAAAACTTCTCAGGGGACATTTCTTCACTCTTGGCCCTTCTTCTGTTAGATTTTAATGACTAGGCAATGGCACCTATCCAGAATCTCAGGAATTATTATTTTACTTAAACACTCTGCAATGGTTCAATAGTAAAAGAAATGGTATAAATGGTTGGAGCTTGTAGATATAAGAGAAGCCAATTTGTTTAATTTTCACAAAAAATTATTTTTTCCAAATCTTCCCCTTTCAGTGAAAAACGAGGAAACCAATGAGAGAGTAAAATTTTCACTTTAATAAATAAAGTCATAAGTAACACTTGGAATTAAACATGTTTCAATATATTCATTTCTTTCTAGCCATAACTTTGGTTATTTGTGATTTTGTTTGTGAGTAGAGAAAGAGCAAGTAAGCAACTACTGTTACTAAATAAATTATAATTAAAGTTAATATCACACATTAGGGTTGAAGCAATAGCCTCACACGAGTTTGATCTCCAGTATAATATACAGTCTCCTGAGCTTAACAGGAGTGATTTTTTTTTTTTTTTGGGTTTTTGGGCCACACCCGGTGGTGCTCAGGGGTTACTCCTCGCTGTCTGCTCAGAAATAGCTCCTGGCAGGCACGGGGTCCATATGGGACACCGGGGATTCGAACCAACCACCTTAGGTCCTGGATCGGCTGCTTGCAAGGCAAACACCGCTGTGCTATCTCTCTGGGCCCGACAGGAGCAATTTTTTAAGTGCAGAGCCAGGAGTAATCTCTGAGCACTGTGGGTGTGGTCCAACCCACCCCCAAAGAATTATTACTCTTTAAATATGTTATATACATCTTGCCCCATTATTTTCTTATACTCCCAGACATAATTCCATATCTGTGTACTTTTATAGTCTTTTCTTTCTTCTCCTTCTCCTCCTTTTTTCTTCACCTTCCTCTTTTCCTCTTCTTCCTCATCACTCCTTCTTATTTTCCGCCTCCTCCTTGTCCTTCTCCTTTTCTCTCTTCCTCATTCTTCTCCATCTTTTCTCTCTCTTTATCCTACTCCTCCATCTTCTCCTTCTCTTTCTCCTTCTCAATCTTCTCCTTCTCTTTCTCCTTCTCCATCTTCTCCTTTCCTTCTTTTTCTTCTTTTTTTCTCCTTCTTCATCTTTTTCTTCATCTTCTTGTTCTTGTTCTCATCTTCATCTTCTTGTTCTTGTTCTCATCTTTTTGTTCTAGTTCTTGTTCTTCTTCACCTTCTCCTCCTTCTTGTTCTTGTTTTTCTTCCTGTTCTTTGCTTTCTCCTTCTCTTCCTTTTCCTTTCTTTCTTCTCCTTTTCCTCTTCTTCTTTCTCCCATTTCTCCTCCTCCTTCTGCCTTTCCTTATTTTCTCCTCCTCCTTCTTTTTTCCTCCTCCACTTTCACTTTCTTCTTCTTTATCTTCTTTTTCTTCCATTTTCTTCTGTCTCCTGTCTTACTTCTGCTTCTGTCCACTTCTACTTCCCTTTCTCCTCATTATCCTCGTTTTTCTCCTCTTTGTTCTCCCACTCATCACTTCTTCTTTCTCTTCTTCTACACCAAAAAGTGCACTCAGATATTACTCTTAGTTCAGGAATCCTATGGGGTTCTGGTGAATTAAACCTACATCAGTTGCATACAAAGCAAGCACCCTATCTACTGTACTATTGCTACATCCTTCCAAACTCTCCTCTTATCTTTAATCCCACTTTGTTATGCTTGATAAATTAATTCCTATTCTTTTCAATAATAATTATTTTCTGTGATATCAACTCTGAACTTCACATTGTGGGTTGAAAGACTTTCAAATATCAATTAAGTGTACTTCTAACTCTTAGAACTCCATAAATAATACATGTTTTCAGTTGAGTTGATATCCTCCTTTTCCCCAAATCATATCATACATGTATCTACTTCTCCATCTTAAGTGTATGTACTTTTTTGGGCCATATTTGGTGGTACTTAGAACTTAGTCCTGAATCTATGCTCAGGGATCTGTCCTGGCAGGGATTGGGAAACCACATGGAGAGCTGAAGATCAAGTTCAGGATTACTCAATAAAATGTACATGCCTTACTTACTATCCTGTCATTACAACCCACATATAATTGACTATTTTTCAAAGTGTAGCTCAATGTAGAAAGCAGAAACCATCTAGTTGTTTTTAGAAGCAATGGACTTAAGGGAATTGGATGATTACAAAAGTATGGTAAAGACTGGATGAAGAGTCTAGACTGGGCCTCTTGGGAGGCTGCTATCAGTTCTACTGACCTCAAGAACATGGTCAGAGATGAGGTGCTGTTATAATGACCTCACAATCAAAGAGTTGAGGGATAAACAGTAGAAGATGGTTGAGAGGCCGGGTAGGTGGCGCTGGAGGTAAGGTGTCTGCCTTGCAAGCACTAGCCAAGGAAGGACCGCAGTTCGATCCCCGGCATCCCATATGGTCCCCCCAAGCCAGGGGCGATTTCTGAGCACATAGCCAGGAGTAACCCCTGAGCGTCAAACGGGTGTGGCCCAAAAACCAAAAAAAAAAAAAAAAAGAAAAGAAGATGGTTGAGAGAAAAAAATTATCTTCATGCTTTGTATGCAGCAATGAAATGATATCTGTTCTTTACTTCAAAGGCAATGCATATTTTTGCAACCAGTATTCTACTTATAAAGAAATCTTAGTGTGCATGGAAACAACTAGAAAGAGAATGAATTGAGACTGAGAAAGGCAATGCGTCGTTCAAGCATTAGTTCCTGCTCACCTTCCACATATACATATGTATCTATCTGATATGCTATAGCAGACTTATATAGCTAATTTCTAGATGCTGCCCTCTTTTTCCTATGTTAATTTAAACATTTATTATTATTGTAATTTAGGTTACTACAATGTTAGTGTATATATTTTAATCAAATTACTATGAGATACACATTTACAAAGTTGCTCATGATTAAGTTTGTCATACAATTTTCAATACCCTCCCTTCACTAGTGACAATTTCCTACCACCAATGTCCCTTCTACATCCCCCCACATACCTCTATGGCAGGCAATTTTTTTCTTTGACTCTCTCTTTCTTTCTTTTTTTCTTTTAGATACTGTGGTTTGAAATATTGTTACTGAAGGGTTATCATTCATATCACTTTATGTCAGTTCAGCACCCAGTAATTGTCAAGAGTGATCATTTCCAACTATGATTGAAGTGATTAATTCTCTGCCCTAGCTGCACTCCCCTGCTATTTGTGGCAAGCTTCCACCATAAACCAGTCCTCCTTACCTTGTCTCTGTTGTACTTGGATATTGTTAGCATGCTATCGTTATCTTAATACCATAAATGAGTGTGATCATTCTATGTCTATCCCTCTCACTCTGCGTATAAGCAAATCTCATGGCTTAATGTTTTCTAACAGTTGCATAGTATTTCATTGTGTAGATGCACCATAGTTTGTTTACCCACTCATATGTTCTTGGGCACTTGGTTTACTTCTAGAGTTTGGCTATTTTATTTATTTTTTATTTGTTTTGGGACCACACCTGGTGATGTTCAGGGATTATGCCTGGCTATGTGCTCAAAAATTGCTCCTGGCTTGGGGGACCATATGGGACACCAGGGATCAAACTATGATTCATTCTAGGTCAGCACATGCAAGGCAAATGCCCTACCACTTGCACCACTGCTGTAACCCTGAGTCTGGCTATTTGTAAATAGTTCTGTGATGAACATAGGAGTACAGAGTGCTTTTTTTGCATTATGTTTTTGGATTTCTAAGGTATATTCCTAGAATATACTTTAGAAGTAGTACTGCTGGGTCATATAATAGCTCTACTTTCTAGGATTTTGTTTTTTTTTTTTAGTAATGTCCATATTGTTTTTCACAAAGGCTGGAGTCAGTCAACATGCCTACCTGCAGTGACTGAGAGTTCCTTTCTCTCTGCAGTCACACCAGCACTGATTGTTCTCATTCTTTCTGATGTGTGCCAGTTTCTGTGGTGTGAGGAGATAATAGCTCATTGTTGACTTTCTGAGGAACAATTGTGAATGGCATTTTTTTTAATCTGTCTTTCTTTTTTTCATTATTTGAATATAGAAAAAGCCATGGCTTTTTGCATGTTAAATTTGTAGGTTTCCACTTAACAATACAAATCTTTGTTTCTGGATTTTTTTTGTAGTCTTTCGGATTTTTTAAATATAGTATCATGCCATTCACAAAAAATGAGAGCTTGACTTTTTCCTTTTCTATTTGGATGCACTTGATATATTTTTCTTGCCTAATTGCTTTATTGAATATAGAAGTGGTGAAAGTGGGCAAACTTGTGCCAAATCTTAGAAGAAAGGCTTTTGTTTTTCCCATCAAGTATGATACCTTGCTATTGGAATTGAGTTAAATGACTTTTTTTTTTTTTTTTTTTTGGTTTTTGGGTCATACCCGGCAGTGCTCAGGGGTTACTCCTGGTCCCATGCTCAGAAATCGCTCCTGGCAGGCTCAGGGGACCATATGGGATGCTGGGATTCGAACCAATGACCTTCTGCATGAAAGGCAAACACCTTACCTCCATGCTACCTTTGTGACCCGAGTTAAGTGGCTTTGACTATACTGAAGAAAGTTCTGTCAATTCCCATCTTGTTGAGAGTTTTTAATCATGAATGGGTGCTGAATTTTGTCAAGTTGTTTCTTTAAATATATTAATATGACCATGTGATTTTTCTTTTTTCCTTTTATTGGTATGGTGTATTCTGTTGATGTAGAAGGCTTTTCTACATTGTGTTTT
The DNA here is from genome assembly GCF_024139225.1 of Suncus etruscus. Lineage (NCBI taxonomy): Eukaryota > Metazoa > Chordata > Mammalia > Eulipotyphla > Soricidae > Suncus > Suncus etruscus. The sequence goes on from NC_064848.1 coordinate 90,336,494, forward strand.
TTGGGTTCTATGGTATATCCCTAGGAATAATATTTCAGCTATAATATCTTTGACTGTTGATTATTTATTGGGGTTGTCTTCCTGGGCCTATGCAATGCTGATAATTCTTCTGTTATTTCTTCTGAATTCACTCTAATGTTCTTTTATCAGCTGTTCACTTATTTTCAGATGTCTTTTCATCATCTGCTGTTGTCTGGAGGTGTTATGCAGCTCATCTATGAGTTCACTAATTCTATTCTCAACAGCTATTATTCTGCTGGTGAGGTCTTCCAGGAAGTTTGTCATTTTGCCTACCAAGATTTTCAGTTCTGTCATTTCTGTTTGACGTTTTCTCATTTCTTCTCTCATATTTTCTTGGTCTTGAAGGCTTCCCATTCCATGATTTCTTTGGTTCCTTGAACATTCTCAACATTTCCTCTAAAGTCATTGTCTGAGGCAATATAGCTGGCTGATTTGGTCTTCTTCAAAACTACCATCTTGCTGAATAAGACTGGTGGGGTTTGTGTTGTTTTCCCATTGTGATCTTTGCAATCTGGTGTGTTTATTATGTGATTCAGTGTGGCTCATTGACTGTGTTGGCTACAATCAGATCCCAGTCTCTTTCTAAAACAGTGTATGCAGGCACTACTCTAAATCTATTCTGATCATTTAGGCTTAAAGTTCTCTGACTTAGGTTGGAGAGTAGTCTGATGTACCCACTTTAGGGGAGCTTCTTTTGGATCTAAGTTGGCTACAACTAAATTCTGTTAGGATGTTTTGCATCTTGACCCTGAAGTTTGGTACTGAGACTGTGAGTTTGTCCAGAAGTGGCTATGCATGTGAATCTTAACTCAGCTGCACCTTTGAACTAGCTGCTCATTCTTTGAAACACTTGTAGTAGCACCTTTGTTGAATTGACAAGTCCGGAGACTCTATGCCTTCTGAATTCCAAACAAAACTGAATTCTGTGAGGAGCCTAAAAATTCAGCATCTCTACACAAACCTGACAAATGGCGCAGAGTCATGCCAGTTTAGGCAGTGAGCTTTATGGGGCTAGAGCTAACCAGTGGGCATGTTTCACCTATTGGTGAAACTGTTGAGCATGATTAACCTGGATAATGGCTCTTTCCTGCTTGCTATGAGAGCAGTAGCCCACTATGCTGGACTTAGTAAGCCTCAATGGTATAAAACTGGCTGTTGTTCTGCGATTTTTTTGTGTCCTCTTTAGCCTAGATTGATGCTTCTATCTGGTATTGATTTGCTGGATTCAGTGAAAACTTCCTTGTGAAGTGCTATGCTCTATCTATTCAGATTCTTTGTTTTGTTTGGGTTTGGCTTCCATTTTGAGGCCACACCTCAAACTTTCAGAAGTCACTCAAAGTTCTGCACTCAGAAATCATTTCTGATAGCTTTTTGGACAGCAAATGAGATGCTGGATTGAATCTGGTTTGGCCATGTACAAGGCAAGTGCCTTACCTGCTATTATATCTCTATGGCCCCTCTATTCAGTTTTTATATTTTTGTGTGTTTGGTTATTTTTTCTTAGGGACACACCCCACAGTGTTTACTCCTGTCTCTGTTCTCAAGGGTCATTCTTTTTTTTCTTATATTAATATATTTATTTGAACAACTTGATTACAAATATGGTTGTAGTTGGGTTTCAATCATGTAAAGAACACCCCCCTCCACCGGTGCAACATTCCCACCACCAATGTCCCAAAATCTCCCTCCTTCTCACCCCACCCCCACATGTACTCTAGACAGGCTGTCCACTTCCCTCATTTATTCACATTGTTATGATAGTTCTCAGTGTAGTTATTTCTCTAACTGCATTCACCACTTGTTGTGGTGAGCTTCATGTCATGAGCTGGACCTTCCAGCCCTCTTCTCTTTGTCTCTGAGGATAATTGAAAAAATGTCTTTTATTTTTCTTAAAACCCATAGATGAGTGAGACTATACGGTGTCTATCTCTCTCCCTCTGACTTATTTCACTCAGCATAATAGATTCCATGTACATCCATGTATAGGAAAATTTCATGACTTCATCTCTCCTGATGGCTGCAAAATATTCCATTGTGTATATGTACCACAGTTTCTTTAGCCATTCATATATTGAAGGGCATCTTGGTGGTTTCCATAATCTGGCTATAGTAAATATGCAGCAATGAATATAGGTGTGAGAAAGGGACTTTTGTATTGTATTTTTGTGTTGCTAGGGTATAACCCTAGGAGTGGTATAGCATGATCATATGGAAGCTCAATTTCCGGGATTTTGAGGAATTTCCATATAGTTTTCCATAAAGGTTGGACTAGATGACATTCCCACCAGCAGTGAATAAGAGTTCTCAAGGGTCATTCTTGAAGGTGTTAACGGGACCATATGTGGTGCCAGAATTAAATAGTATTTGGCTGTATGTAAGGAAGGTTCCTTAATCCCTATACCATTTCTCTGGACCCCTTATGTGTTCTTTGTCTTAAGGCCACAGACAGCTCGCAGACTGTTCCTTTTTGGCCATCTGTATAAGGGATGCTGCTTTAGATGAACTATGTTATATATATATAACATATATATATATATATATATATATATAATATATATATATATATATATATATATATGCAGTGATCTGGAAAGCCTTTGGTTCTATCACATTGCCATTCTTACTTGGTAGTTCTTTCATGTGCAAGTATGATAATATGTGAAGTATAATAATGTGTATTGAGTAGCCCCTGAAACATAGATTACTGATATGTAGGATATCCTGAAATTATTTTTAACCTCTTCATAAAAAAATTTATAATCCCTTTGTCTGATTTTAAAGTAAGTCAAAACTGAGAGAAATTAAATTGCAAGGAATAAGAGATGATATTTAGCATTTCATTTGACTATAAAATACTGTATTTGAAGATGAATGAAAAAAATGAATCTATTTTTCTCAAATGCTACATTTTTATTGTTGATAATCACAATGCTAAAATATCACCATATAACAGTTTTGACTGGATATCTTCACAATTGCCAGGTGGGAAAAACATCTACTTTAAGTTTAGATACTATGAAGTCAGTATTTTTTCTTAATGCCCAACATTGAGAAAAACTGCAATCCTTGAAAAAATTGTAAAAAAATAATTTCATGGGGTCAGAGCGATAGCACAGCTATAGGGCATTTGCTGTGCTTGCAGCCAACCCAGATAGACAAGTGGTTAGAGTCCCAGCATCCCATATGGTCCCCCGAGCCTGCCAGAGGGTGTTTTCTGAGTGCACAGCCATGAGTAAGCCCTGAGCACCGCTGGGTGTGACCCAAAAGTAAAAAATAACAAACAAAAAAAGTTGTAAAATTGCTAAAGTGAGGTTTATCTAATTCAAACCCTTTTTTCCCTGTGGAAAAAAAAAGTTTAAAAAATTTCCTACTGGGGCCAGAGCAATATCACAGTGGTAGGTTTTTGTTTCACCAAGCCAAAATTTAATTTAAAATTAAATTTACACACACACACACACACACACACATACACACACATACACACACAGACTAAGTGCAGATTTTGGTTTTTTTTTTGTTTTTGTTTTTGAGCCACACCCAGTGACACTCGGGTTATTCCTGGCTATGTGCTCAGAAATCGCTCCTGGCTTGGGGACCATATGGGACGCCAAGGGATCGAACCACAAGTCAAATGCTTTACCTATTGTATTGTCTTTCTAACCCCAAATACACTTTTGTATTTATAGGGGAAAGGTTTTTATTTTCTTGCTGGATATCAGCTATAAGATATTATATATCTTATATATATTATATATATAAGATATTATAGTCTTCTAGGGACTGTTCTATTCCTAAGCTCAATTCATAACTCCATATTCAGAATCAGCAACATTGTGATTAGAGTTTTTATTGCATTACACATTTCTTACTTATATTTCTACTTTAATGGTTCATGTCATTAACCTCAATTTTTAAGGTTTCTTTAGGGGCTAGAGATTATGCCTAGTTATTATTCTGCCTGTCTCACCTCACTTTCTTGGAATTATCCCTTTATGATTTAGGATTTTCCCTCTTTCTAGAAGTTAGCCAGCACCCAACTGACCCATGAACAGCTGACCCATGAACGAGCCCAATTGAAATTATCTAAGTCTGGTCCAAATGAGTAGAATCCTCCTGTCAACTAACAGATTCATGCAGGATTATGAATAGCTATTTTAATTCACTGAATCTTGGTGATATTTTATTATGTAGAAATAGCTAACAGGTATACCTGCAGAAATAATAAGTTATACTGCTTCTTTTCTTTTTCCCACTATGTTATAGTAACCCCCTTTGACTTCTTATCATTCAGCTCTTCCACTTTCTAATTCATTTTGTGACACTGAGTCAGATCAAGGTTCTGCAACTTCCTTTCTTTTTGATTAAATCCCAAGGATAAAAATAATGATGGTATTTGAAACAAAATAACTCCCAAATTTTCTCCCAAGGATACAATTTTTTGCCACAGCCCTCAGTTTATATTGGTCCTGCTAGGTTACTGTGGAAGCTGCCACTTTGTAGTTCTCCTCAATTGCTTCTCCAATTTAGGTCTGGCATACAGGTGGCTGGGCTGGAAGGTTCTGTATCCCCTGCTCTGCATCAAACCACCTCCATACCTGTCTCCAGAGGGAATTTTGCTTCTATGCTTGGTTAAATGGTTTTTGAAGTGAATACAGCTCAACAAGGGGTCAGTTGGCCCTCCTGTGCATTAAGACCTTCAGAAGGATGCCTACATTTGAAATATATCATTTAAAAATTTTGCTTTCCAGAGGTCAGAGAGATAGCATGGAGGTAGGGTGTTTGCCTTGCATGAAGAAGGATGGTGGTTCGAAACCCAGCATCTTCTATGGTCCCCCAAGCCTGCCAGGAGCAATTTCTGAGCGTAGAGCCAGGAGTAACCCTTGAGTGCTGCCGAGTGTGATTCAAAAAACCAAAAAATAAATTTTTGCTTTTTCTCTTTGTAATTTTTAGTAATTTATTTACTTTATTTTCCCTTCCATTTGCTTTTGTAGTCCAGTAGAAGTCACAAACTTGGTTGGTTGCAGTACTGAGTGCTTGAACTTCTCAAGGCTGGGAAATGTACTTGGTGGGTTGGTACTTGGGGTCAAATTTATAACCTCATACAGTCAAGGCCAATACTTTACCATTGACTCACATACTAAGATCCCCAGGAGGCTTGCATTTTCATCTTTCTTCTAGTATTGTTGGGGGCACACCCAGTAGTGCTGGAGGGCTACTCCTGGCTCTGTACTCAAGAATCATATTTGACAATGCTTGGGAATTGATTTGCAGTGCCAGAGATCAAATTAACTTGATTTGCATGCAAGACAAGACCCTTAATCCAGCTCCATTCTCTGCTTCTATTATTAAAAAAAAATCTGAAATAAAATGAAGAAATAGATGGATCTATAGTATTATCCCTTTAAAAGAATGAAATCCCGAAACATGCTATAAAAATGAATCTTTAAAAAAATTTCTTAAAAACATTATACTGATTTAAATAAGCCAGACAGGGATTAGGAAGATAGTGTAGCAATTAAGGCACATGCTTCCTTCTGACTGATCCTGGTTTGAACCCCTGCACTTTATGGTGCCATGCACTATCTGGGTGGCTCCAAGCCTGTGAGCTCTGCAGGGCCTGTGCAGCATTACAACTTTGGGTCCGACATTGAACTCTCCATCCTGGTTACTTGAGAATCACCAAGAGAAGCTCCTGAAGACTTCTCACAGCACATTTCCTAAAGGAAATATAAGTATGGAAGACACAAAAATGATACTTTTTGGCCACATCTGGAGATACTTGTTCTTACTCCTGGCTCTGTACTAAGGTATCACTTGGTAGCACTGTGGGGCCCATATGTGGTTCAAGCACTTTTTTGCATGAGGCCAACTTTGGAGATGGAATCAAAATTGACTATGTACAGAGCAAATGCTTTAACCCCAGTACTATGACTCTGACCTTCTTTCTTTGTTTCTCTCTCTTTTTTTTTTCTTTCTTTTTTTTTGGGAGGGGGGGTCACACCCAGCAGTGCTCAGGGGTTACTCCTGGCTTTATACTCAGAAATCGCTCCTGGCAAGCTTGGGGGACTATATGGGATGCCGGGATTCGAACCACCAATTCGAACCACCGTCCTTCTGCATGCAAGGCAAATGCCTTACCTCCATGCTATCTCTCCTGCCTTTTTCTCTTTCTTCTTCTTTCTTTCTTTCTTTCTTTCTTTCTTTCTTTTTCTTTCTTTCTTTCTTTCTTTTCTTTCTTTCTTTCTTCTTTCTTTCTTTTCTTTCTTTCTTTCTTTTCTTTCTTTCTTTCTTTCTTTCTTTTTCTTTTCTTTTTCTTTCTTCTTTCTTCTTTCTTTCTTTCTTTCTTTCTTTCTTTCTTTCTTTCTTTCTCTTCTTTTCTTTCTTTCTTCTTTCTTTCTTTCTTCCTGTATCTTTCTTTCTTCCTCTGTACTTCATTCTTTCATTTTCTCTCTTTCTGTCTTTTTTCTCTTGCTTTCTATCTTTCTTTTCTGAGCCATACCCAGCAATGCTCAGACTCTGTGCTCAGGGATCACTCCTGGAGGGCGTGGGGACCATATGGGTTGCTAGAGATTGAACCAGTGTCAGCTGCATGCAAATCAAGTGCCAACCTATTGTACTATCACCCCTGCCTGCTTTGCCTTTATTGGTGGTACAAAAAAACAGTGTTTAGTACACGCCACTCAGAGTACATGCTACTTAGTCTTCCTAGAATAGTTTTATATGTGTGTGATTTTTTTTTCTTGGAGCTGACACTGCTCTTGCTGCTTCAACCAGCTTCCTTCGGACCACTGCTACAAGGGCTCCTCCTTTATAAAGAACTTTTGTTGGAAGCTTTGTTTCTGGCTTCTTCCTGACCACTAGCTGGCAAACTCCCTTTGTATTTTTAATGTGTTATACCCAGAGTGCTTCTTCAAGCTGTAATACTCTACTCAGATCCCAATAAGCTTAGAAGCTTACCATGGCTACACTCTACAAATCAAGTGATGTTGTATATCAAATTCAGGGTCCCATCTCCCACATCTAAGAATGTGCTCAGTCCCACCAAAGGACTAAAGCAACCAGAAAGTAGAATCATTGGCTAGGGGTAGGGAGAAAAGGTTGCTAGAGGACTACTATTTTTTTGTTATTGTTGTGGGGAGGAGTTTGGGCCATGCTAAGTGGTGTTCAGGACTTAGTCCTGACTCTGTGCTTAGAGGTTACTTCCATGGTACTTAGGGTCAAAATGGAGTAGGCCATGAACAAGATAAGGACCTTAATCTCTGTTATCTCTCTCTGGCGCCATCAACTATTATTTTATAGGTTTAATATTAGATGGAAAAAAAGTCCTTGAGAACTATAATAGTTAAATTTACATAATAACAAGACATTAGAAATATTTGCACAAGGCATAAAAACCGGCTATCCTTTGCAAAAGCTGGCTCCCTGTGTGTGACACCAGGCGGGGAAAATCCGCGAAAGTACACCGGCCCAGTGGGGCTCAGCTGTGAAAGACTGTGAGTGTGACCTGTCTATGTCTGTCTACTGTCCTCTTGCGTGAAACTCTTGCGAGTGGGGCAAAAAGAGCCTCCAGAAACCTCGCTCGCCCAGACGCCATTTTCAGGGAGGGACTTCAGAGCATAAAAACCGGCTATCCTTTGCAAAAGCTGGCTCCCTGTGTGTGACACCAGGCGGGGAAAATCCGCGAAAGTACACCGGCCCAGTGGGGCTCAGCTGTGAAAGACTGTGAGTGTGACCTGTCTATGTCTGTCTACTGTCCTCTTGCGTGAAACTCTTGCGAGTGGGGCAAAAAGAGCCTCCAGAAACCTCGCTCGCCCAGACGCCATTTTCAGGGAGGGACTTCAGAGCATAAAAACCGGCTATCCTTTGCAAAAGCTGGCTCCCTGTGTGTGACACCAGGCGGGGAAAATCCGCGAAAGTACACCGGCCCAGTGGGGCTCAGCTGTGAAAGACTGTGAGTGTGACCTGTCTATGTCTGTCTACTGTCCTCTTGCGTGAAACTCTTGCGAGTGGGGCAAAAAGAGGCTCAGAGGAGCACGGCCGCTCCGCTTCGCTACGCGGCCGTGCACTCTTTCTAAGGAAAGAACTCCATTGCAACAAGAAGGAAAAATCACACTAAGAACGGCGCTATATCACAGAAGCAAACATTTCTCTCTGGACTGTCTTCTCTGTTACATGCTCGGGCCTAAGATTTGACCCAGTGTGAGGCTTCATCCACGGAGGACTCCCCTCCCTTAGAGGCAAGTCAGCCCATCCAGAAAGGGAGGAGCCAGAGGAGTGTGCTGCCTACATCATATAGACAATGAATACCACTACAACACGTAGAAAAACCCACAATACAAATGTGACAATGGGGAAACAGCGCAGGCCAGCATCAGACATAGAGAATGAAGATGACAATTCTGAGGACCAGATAATGACTGAACAACTAATCAACCTCTCAGATAAGGACTTTAGACTAGCAATATGGAAGGTGCTCAACAGACTCCAAGAAACCATGGATCGAGTTGAACAGAACACTAATAAGAACCAAGAAAATATGAAGGCAGAAATGACAAAACTCCAAACTGAAATAACATGTCAACTAACAGGCCTGAAAAACTCAGTAAACGAAGTGAATGACAAAATGGATAAGCTCTGGGACAGGGTATCAGAAGCTGAGAATAGACTTGGTGCTGTGGAAGATGAGATACATAACAATTCCATACAGCAGGAGAGATTGGACAAAAAACTTAAAGCAAATGAGCAGACAATGGAAAAATTAGTCAAAGAATGGGAACAGACGAAAATAGAAGTCTATGATAAGATCAACAGAAACAACTTAAGAATCATTGGAGTCCCAGAGACCCAGGAAGAAAATTTCCAGGAAGAATCAATGGTCAAGAACATCATTAAAGAGAAACTTCCAGAGCTAAAGAATATATGTGATCAAATCCTGCATGCCCGAAGAGTACCAACCAAAAGAGACCCCAGAAAAACCACCCCAAGACACATCCTAGTCACAATGACAAATCCCACAGATAGAGACAGAATTCTGAAAACAGCAAGATCAAAAGGGGAAATCATGTTCAAGCAAGCTTCCCTGAGATTTACAGCAGACCTGTCACCAGAAACGCTCAATGCCAGAAAGCAGTGGTGGGATATTGTGACAAGACTGAATGAAATGAATGCTTCACCCAGAATACTATACCCAGCAAAACTCACTTTCCGGTTTGATGGAAGAATACATGGTTTCACAGACAAAAAACAGCTCAGAAACTTCACAGACACAAAACCAGTCTTAAGAGAAAAACTGAAAGACCTAATCTAAGACAAGACTACCCAAAAGACACACCAAATTTTGAAATAAAGATGGCGTTAAATCCCAGGACAATTCTTTCTCTCAACGTCAATGGACTAAATGCACCAGTTAAGAGACACAGAGTGGCTAAATGGATCAAAAAACTCAATCCAACCTTCTGCTGCCTACAAGAAACGCACCTGAATAGTCAGAACAAACATAGACTCAAAATAAAAGGCTGGAGAAAAGTTATCCAAGCAAACAACACCCATAAAAAAGCTGGAGTGGCCATACTAATATCAGATAATGCAAACTTTATACTCAGGAAGGTTGTAAGGGACAAAGACGGACATTTTATATTAATCAAGGGGTACGTAGAGCAGGAAGAATTCACTCTCCTAAACATATATGCACCGAATGAGGGGCCAGCAAAATATTTAATACAACTGCTGACAAATCTGAAAAATAATATCAACAACAACACAATAATTGTGGGGGACCTAAACACGGCTTTGTCAACACTGGACAGGTCAACCAGACTGAAACCCAACAAGAATATACTAGACCTGAGGAGAGAAATGGAAGAAAGAGGCCTAGTGGATATATATAGGACACTCCATCCCCAGAAACCTGGATACACATTCTTCTCCAATGTACATGGGACATTCTCCAGGATAGACTACATGCTGGCACATAAAACATACCTCCATAAGATCAAGAGGATAGAAATTTTGCAGATTACCTTCGCTGACCACAAGGCTCTGAAATTATTTGTGAACTCCAAAGGGACTCAGAAGAAACACTTTAACACCTGGAAGTTAAACAGCCTCATGCTCAATAACCAGTGGGTCCGAGATGAAATCAAGGAGGAAATAAAAAGGTTCCTGGAAACAAATGACAATAAAGACACAAACTCTCAGAACTTATGGGACACAGCAAAAGCAGTACTGAGAGGAAAATTTATAGCTTTGCAAGCACACATCAGGAAGGAAGAAGGAGCTTACCTGAGTAGCTTAATGACACAGCTAATAGAACTAGAAAATGCTCAACAAAAGGACCCAAGAACAGGAAGACAGAAGGAAATAACAAAGCTGAGAGCAGAAATCAACGAAGTGGAAACTCAAAAAACAATCCGAAAGATCAACGAAAGCAGAAGTTGGTTCTTTAAAAAAATAAACAAGATTGATAGACCACTGGCAAACCTAACAAAGAAAGAGAGAGAGAGAAACTTGATAACTCGTATCAGGAATGAAAAAGGAGAGATCACTACTGATATGACAGAGATTCAAAGGGTAATCAGAAACTACTTTGAAAAACTCTACGCCACTAAAAATGAGAACCTGGAAGAAATGGATAAATTCTTGGACTCTTATAATCTTCCACGGTTGAAGGAAGAGGATGTAGCATATCTAAACACCCCCATCACCATTGATGAAATTAAAACAGTAATCAAATGTCTGCCGAAAAACAAAAGCCCAGGTCCAGATGGATTCACTAATGAATTCTATCAAACTTTCCAAGAGGAACTACTGCCAATCTTGGCAAGACTCTTTCATGAAATTGAACAAACAGAAACACTTCCAAATAGCTTTTATGAAGCCAACATCACCTTGATACCTAAACCAGACAGAGACGCTACCAAAAAAGAAAATTACAGACCAATATCACTGATGAATGCAGATGCAAAGATCCTCAACAAAATCCTGGCAAATAGGATTCAATGCCTCATTAAGAAGATCATCCACTACGATCAAGTAGGTTTCATCCCAGGAATGCAAGGCTGGTTTAACATCCGTAAATCTATCAACATAATACACAACATCAATAACAAGAAAAATAAAAACCACATGATCATATCAATAGATGCAGAGAAAGCATTTGATAAGGTCCAACACCCATTCTTGATCAAAACTCTCAGCAAGATGGGAATGGAGGGAACCTTTCTCAATATAGTGAAGGCCATCTACCACAAGCCAGTGGCAAATATTATCCTCAATGGAGAAAAACTGAAAGCCTTCCCTCTAAATTCTGGCACAAGACAAGGCTGTCCTCTCTCACCACTCCTATTCAACATAGCACTGGAAGTACTTGCTATAGCGATTAGGCAAGAAAAGGATATCAAGGGAATCCAGATAGGAAAGGAAGAAGTCAAGCTCTCACTGTTTGCAGATGACATGATACTCTACTTAGAAAACCCTAAAGACTCTATCAAAAAGCTTCTAGAAACAATAGACTCATATAGCAAGGTGGCAGGCTACAAAATTAACACACAAAAATCAATGGCCTTTCTATACACCAACAGTAATAAAGAAGAAATGGACATTAAGAAAACAACCCCATTCACAATAGTACCACACAAACTCAAATATCTTGGAATCAACTTGACTAAATATGTGAAGGACCTATACAAAGAAAACTATAAAACTCTGCTCCAAGAAATAAGAGAGGACACACGGAAATGGAAACACATACCCTGCTCATGGATTGGCAGGATTAACATCATCAAAATGTCAATACTCCCCAAGGCATTATACAGATTTAATGCCATCCCTCTAAAGATACCCATGACATTCTTCAAAGAAGTGGATCAGACACTTTTGAAATTCATTTGGAACAATAAACACCCTCGAATAGCTAAAGCAATCATTGGGAAAAAGAATATGGGAGGAATTACTTTTCCCAACTTTAAACTGTACTACAAAGCAACAGTTATCAAAACAGCATGGTATTGGAATAAGGATAGGTCCTCAGATCAGTGGAATAGGCTTGAATACTCAGAAAATGTTCCCCAGAGATACAACCATCTAATTTTTGATAAAGGAGCAGGAAATCCTAAATGGAGCAGGGAAAGCCTCTTCAACAAGTGGTGTTGGCACAATTGGATAGCCACTTGCAAAAAATTAAACTTAGACCCCCAGCTAACATCATGTACAAAGGTAAAATCCAAATGGATTAAAGACCTCGATATCAGCCCCAAAACCATAAGATATATAGAACAGCACATAGGCAAAACACTACAGGACATTACAGGCATCTTTAAGGAGGAAACTGCACTCTCCAAGCAAGTGAAAGCAGAGATTAACAGATGGGAATATATTAAGCTGAGAAGCTTCTGCACCTCAAAGGAAATAGTGCCCAGGATACAAGAGCCACCCACTGAGTGGGAGAAACTATTCACCCAATACCCATCAGATAAGGGGCTAATCTCCAAAATATACAAGGCACTGACAGAACTTTACAAGAAAAAAAATCTAACCCCATCAAAAAATGGGGAGAAGAAATGAACAGACACTTTGACAAAGAAGAAATACGCATGGCCAAAAGACACATGAAAAAATGTTCCACATCACTAATCATCAGGGAGATGCAAATCAAAACAACGATGAGATACCACCTCACACCCCAGAGAATGGCACACATCACAAAGAATGAGAATAAACAGTGTTGGCGGGGATGTGGAGAGAAAGGAACTCTTATCCACTGCTGGTGGGAATGCTGTCTAGTTCAACCTTTATGGAAAGCGATATGGAGATTCCTCCAAAAACTGGAAATCGAGCTCCCATACGATCCAGCTATACCACTCCTAGGAATATACCCTAGGAACACAAAAATACAATACAAAAACCCCTTCCTTACACCTATATTCATTGCAGCTCTATTTACCATAGCAAGACTCTGGAAACAACCAAGATGCCCTTCAACAGATGAATGGCTAAAGAAACTGTGGTACATATACACAATGGAATATTATGCAGCTGTCAGGAGAGATGAAGTCATGAAATTTTCCTATACATGGATGTACATGGAATCTATTATGCTGAGTGAAATAAGTCAGAGAGAGAGAGAAAAACGCAGAATGGTCTCACTCATCTATGGGTTTTAAGAAAAATGAAAGACACCCTTGTAATAATAATTTTCAGACACAAAAGAGAAAAGAGCTGGAAGTTCCAGCTCACCTCAGGAAGCTCACCTCAAAAGAGTGATGAGTTTAGTTAGAGAAATAACTACATTTTGAACTGTCCTAATATTGAGAATGTATGAGGGAAATGTAGAGCCTGTTTAGGGTACAGGCGGGGGTTGGGTGGGGAGGAGGGTGATTTGGGACTTGGGTGATGGGAATGTTGCACTGGTGATGGGTGGTGTTCCTTTTATGACTGAAACCCAAACACAATCATGTATGTAATCAAGGTGTTTAAATAAAAAAAAAAATTAAAAAAAAAAAAATATTTGCACATGGTCCACCTGAGTTGTTCTTTAGCAATCCATATAGTCTCTTGAACACTGCCAGGAGTATTTTCTGAGCAGAACTATAAGAAAGCTCTGGATACTTCTGGGTCTTACCCTAAAATAACAACAACAATGTGAATGAATCTAATCTCTCTGAATTATATACTTAAAATAATTTTAAGTATATTTTACTAACTTAAATAAAAAGCATATCTAATGAAATACCACTTTACAAGCAGCAAAATTGCTATCATAACCTCTTTTATAATTTTTTTAAAGTTTCCAATATGACCTTTAAAATGAGCTGAGATTGGCACAGATCTAAACTACCTTTTAGTATTTTTATTTGAATTAATATCTTTTTTTTTTTTTTTTTTTTTAGTTTTTGGGCCACACCCGGTAACGCTCAGGGGTTACTCCTGGCTATGCGCTTAGAAGTTGCTCCTGGCTTGGGGGACCATATGGGACACCGGGGGAATGAACCGTCGTCCGTTCAAGGCTAGTGCAGGCAAAGCAGGCACCTTACCTCTAGCGCTACCACCCGACCCCTAATTAATATCTTTATTTTAGCATCATGATTATGAACATGTTCGTAGTTGGGTTTCAGTTATAAAAGTTAACACCCCTTCACCAGTGCAATATTCCCACCACTGTTGCCCCCCCATCTTCCTCCTCCCACACCCCATGCCTCTATTCAAGACAGGCATTCTACTTCTCATACTCACTACCATTGTCATGATAGTGGTCAGTGTAATTATTTCTTTAACTAAAACCACCACTCTTTGTGATAAGCTTCATACCATGGACCAGTCCTTCCAACCCTCATCTCCATTGTCTCTGTGTATTATTACAATAATGTCTATTATTTTTTATTAAATCCTATAGATGAGTGAGACTATTCTGTATCTATCTCTCTCCTCTCACTTATTTCACTCAGCATAATAGTTTCCATGTCCATTCAAGATCCCATATTATCCAGCTATACCATATAGAGATATATATATAGAGATATATCCTAGGAAAACAAAAAACACAATACAAAAAGGCCTTATGCACACCTGTATTCATTACAGCGCTATCTACAATAGCCAGAATCTGGACACAACCCAGATGACCAACAACAAATGAGTGTCTAAAGAAACACAATGGAATACTATGCATCCATCAGAAAAAATATTTTAATGCATTCCAGGGATCAAATCAGGGTCACTTTGATCTGTTGATTCCAGATATTTGAAGTGGCTGGGCCATACACACTGATGTAAGGTGATATCTCATTGTCATTTTGGTTTGCATTTCCCTGACAGTCAATATGATGAACACTTTTAGATGTGCCTGTTTGTCATCTGTATTTTTTCCTTGGGTTAAACATCTATTTATCTCCTTTCTTCATTTTTTTTGTGTTATTTTGTTTTGTTTTGTGATCTGTTTTGTTTTAGGGACACATTCAGAAGTACTCAGGGACTATTCTCGGCTCTGAACTCAAGAATTAGTTCTGCTGCTGTTCAGGGACTATATGATATTCCAGGGATTATACATAAACTCTCTCTGTGCAATCATGTGCTCACACTGCTGTACTATCTCTGTATTCCCTCTTTTCTCCATTTTTGATGAACTTGATTGTTTTATTTTGTTGAGCTTTATGAATGTTTAGTGTACTTTTGAATATTAGCACTTTGTCAAATGTATGGTGAGAAAATATTTTTTCCCTTTTATTGAAATATCTTTTTATTTTGGTTGTCATTATTTTTACAGTGCAGCACTTTTTATTTGTTTATTTCTTTGTTTTACTTGCCTAAGTTGTTAAGTCAGAATTAGGGAGAGTTCCACCTATATTTTCCTGTATTTATTTTATGAATTCAGATTTAATATGAAGGTTTTTTATTCATTTTGAAGTAACTTTTTATATGGTATTAAATAGGACTATGGTTCAAAGTTTTTCTTTTCTTTTTTCAGAGGGTTTTTTGAATGCTCTGCAACAGTTTATGAGATATTTTCTGTATAGCTCAGCTCCTTCTTCCTTCTTACTGTTGGGTTTGGGTTTGGAAGAAATCAAGCCAAGCTTTTAATTTCATATCCCTGCTTTGCTTGGACATGATGTACAACTGGCAATGAGCCCACAGTGGAGTGTGGGAGCATCCGGAGAGAGAGCATTTTCACTGTGAACTCTAGATAAGTCATCATGGAGAACATATATCTCTTGGGACAATTTGCCCAAAATTTTCATCTCATTCCCCCCATAAACTGGATTTCCCAGCTAAGGTATTAACATTTAGTTCGGATTAAAATAATGTCTTCAAACTTTACTGTCAATAAGAAATTGTTAATTTGCAAAGGCATTTAAAGAAAACTAAAAGTATATATATATATATTTTAAAATTACTGGTGATCAAAAATTTTGTTTTTTTAAATTTAAACCTGGGAGTTCTGCCAAGAGTCTGATTTTCGAGTGTTACCACATTTTGTTGTTTATTTTTTTTGGGGGGGTCACACCCAGCAGCGCCCAGGGGTTACTCCTGGCTCTACACTCTGAAATAACTTCTGGCAGGCTCAGGGGACCATATGGGATGCCGGGATTTGAACCACCATCCTATATCACTGGCCCGTGTTACTACATTTTGACCTCAGTGAATATACCCATCAACAGTACAAATATTATTGCATCATATAAAGTAGGAAATGTATTCACCACTTTTGATAAAATAAGGCAATACTAATAGTTTCTCTTTTGTTGCTGCTACATGTGAATGAACAAATTCCTCAAAAGTATTATTAGCATTGGGACTGGAGTGGTGGCGGTAGAGGTAAGGTGTCTGCCTTGCAAGCACTAGCCTAGGAAGGACCTTGGTTCAACCCCCAGCATCACATATGGTACCCACAAGCCAGGAGTGATAACTGAGCGCATAGCCAGGAGTAACCCCTGAGCGTCAATGGGTGTGGCCCCAAAACAAAAACAAAAACAAAGTATTATTAGCATAAACCTAATGGAAATATGTAAACTGTTTTGTAGAAAAATATTTTTTTTTTGTTTTTGTTTTTTGGGCCACACCAGGTCCGTCCTAGGTCCTAAGATAGAGCGCACAAGGCAGACACCTTACTGCTTGTGCCACTCCTCCGGCCCCTGTAGGTAAACATTTTTGTTTTGGGGCCATGCCTGATGGTGCTCAGAGTAACTCCTGGCTCTGAGCTCAGAAATCACTCCTAGCAGGCTCAGGGGACCATATGAGATGCTGGAGATCAAACTTGGGTTGACCAGATGCAAGGTAAATGCCCTACCTATCACTCTAGCCCCTGTAGGTAAACATTTTTACTACATAAAATACTATATCTATGACTAAATATTTTATTTATAAAATATAGATACCACAATTTTTCCAGAATTATTTTTTTTGCTGAAGAAGATAATTGAATGCCAAAGAATTTTTTCTTATATTTATAAATTGCATATTTATAAATTTATACTTCCTGACAAAACTATATTTTTATACCAGATCAAATGTTTAAAAAGATATCCACAGGAGGGCTGAAGAGATAGTGTAGTAGGTAGAGCATTTGCCTTGAACGCACTGAATCCAGGCTTGATTCCTAGTACTTTAGATAGTCTCCTGAGCACCACCAGAAGAATCCCTGAGCACAGAGCCAGGAATAAGACCTGAGAACTGCCAGGTACGACCCCAAACGAAAGCAAACAAACAAAAGTTTTTCATAGGGCTGCAAAGGGAGTTGAAAAGACTGAGCACATGCCTTGCATATAGATTTGAGTTCAATCTCTGGTATAGCATCACCTTCTGTGCATTATAAAGTGGTATCCCTGAGCCCAGAACTAGCAGTAGTCCCAAGCACCTCCAGGTGCTTTCTTTTCCAATAAAAATAGTTTTTAATTATCTTTCTACAAATTTTATTGCCGTGCCTGGAATCAACCCAGACCTAATGATGCTGTAACAATAATAGAATGGGTAGGGCACTTGCCTTGCGTGTGTCAGACCTGGGTTTTACCCTGGTACCCCATTGTTACTTCACCCCCCCCCATTATTCTTATAGAATTACCTGCTAATAGACCTCCCATTTCTGGGAGGGGTTTTTGGTAGATAACAAAAGGCTTTGGCCGGAAGGGCAAAAGGAGATTAGGATTGAGAAGGATTGGGAGGAGGCTGCCAGGGGAAAACGGCAGGAGGAGAGATGGCTGAAAGAAGCTAAGACGCAGGGCAAGCTGAAGATAGCATGCGTAAATGGTTATTATATTAGGTCACACATGTTGGCCAGGGCCAGGAATAAAGATAATATACCCTGAAGCCTGCCTGTGAGTTTTCTACCTGCCGTTGCCCTGAAGCTGCTGACCCGCCAGCTTGTGGGGGTTGCAGATACATGTGGCCTGGACTGAAGGAGAAAGACATCTAACCCTCCATCACCATCCACCACCATCCAAGCTGATCCAAACGGTTTTAATACAACTCCCTATACAGTCCCATAAGCACAGGAGGGATCCCTGAGCACTGCTAGGTGTGGTTCTTCAAAACACCACACATAAACCCAGATCTTGTGCACAAAACATCTGCTTTATCATTGAGTCACAACCTGGGACCTTCATTTTCTTTGTAAAAAAATAACGGTATTAATTTGGAGGGTGGGCACCACATCCGGGCACTCAGGGGTTACTCCTGGCTCTGTGCTTAGAAATTACTCCTGGCAGGCTCAGGGGACCATATGGGATGCTGGGGATTGAATCTGGGTCTGTCCAAGGTTGGCTACTTGCAAGGCAACTACCCTACCATTGTGCTATTGCTCTGGCCCCCAAAGTATTCATTTTTGGAATTTAAGCAAATGTAAACACATGTGAATAAAAAGGCAACCCACCAACTCATCATTTTGTATATAGTGTTTTAGAAGAGTAAATTTCTATAGGGATTTAAAAGAAATAAAACAGAAATTAAATAAAAGAGCACTTGACTATTTTCTTAGTATGTTTCTCAGGTTGTTTAACTTCTCATTACATGGATACTGCTTAAGATAATTGTTAACCAGAATTTGTTCCTTATGGTAAGTTTGATTAGATAGAAAGAAAATCACCAGGGCACAGAGATTATGTAGCCTGTCATTCTTACCCCCATATGCACTAGCAATATAACATGACACCATCCCCTTTAGCATAGGCACTCTAAAAAAAGAAAAATCTTATGCACAGAAACATGCTCTTATCTACTAGGGATAAGAACCTATACCTTTTATAATACAGGGGTGCCTCCCAACTTAGACTCCACATGTGGTTCATATGTGGACCCAATTTAGACTCCATGTGATTTGACACTGACAGTCCAATCCAGAACCCCAGATACTAGATGTAGAACTGACACAGTTCTCAGCAACAATACCAGGAACCAAACAATGGAATGGAACCAAACTCCTCCCTGAAAAGTTCTTAATACTGCTCTGGCACCAACTTGCACCAGTTTTGATATGACATCCTGACAACGAGGAAATGGCAACAACTTGATCTAAGAGAGGGTTGCCCTATCTCGTCACCTAATGGTCAGATGAAATCAGAAGACATGTCATCCTTTCTTCTCTGAAAAAACTAAGATTGCTGACTACAGAAGACTGACTTTGACAAACATGACTGGGAAGAACCTATAGGGGGACCAATAAGAAAGATCCTAGCTGAGTCCTCAGCCTAGGATGAGTACAAAAACCAAGTTCTTTAATTCCAGAGATCTGACTTTGACAACTGTGACTGAGCAGAACGTTTGGAACCATCCTGAAAGAGTATCCTAGACTTTGTTCTAGGATCTGAGCAAAACCTAAAACTACTAATTACAAAAAAACTGATTACAGCAATAGTGATGTTGGAACAGAACTTCTGGAACCATAAAGAAAGACTATCCTAGCCTTCATCCTATGACCTACTCAAATACCACGATCTCTAGCTACAGAAGTCTGATCTATCATCCACAACTGAGTGGAAAGTTTCCTGGCACCATAAAAAGGCCTTGGGGTTTGAAATTGAGCATGTATGGAGCCTGTAGTAGTTCCCATGGCAGTATGTTTCAAGGGCGAAGAAACCATGTATCTGTTAGGCCAAGGGAATTTCCTGTCTAATTTCTCCAATACTTACTGTGCCTATGCAAAACAAAAAAAGAAGCACAAAGCACTGCCACACCATTTTTTCTTTTTTTTATTCTTTTTTATTATTTCAATTTTTTATTTACTTTATTCTTTTTTTTTTTTTTTGGGTCACACCCGGCGGTGCTCAGGGATCACTCCTGGCTGTCTGCTCAGCAATAGCTCCTGGCAGGCACGGGGGACCATATGGGACACCGGGATTCGAACCAACCACCTTTGGTCCTGGATCGGCTGCTTGCAAGGCAAACACCGCTGTGCTATCTCTCCGGGCCTATTTACTTTATTCTTGTGGTTGTTATATGACTGTGGTTGTTTTTAGTAGCTGAGTGCCTTTTTTTCTTTATATATGCTGATTTTTTGTCTTTGTTTTTGTTTGGTTTTGTTATTTCCTTCTTCCCTTTCTTATTTTAAATCGATATTTATAAACTTTAGAAGAAATCCTCCCAGTTTTTGTTGTTGTTGTTGTTTTTCCAACAGAACCACATAACATGAATCATCTTGTTCTTCCTCATGAATTGAGGGGGAAATATGGAGGATATCAAGACCAAAAAGTTGCATGAACATTGAGTGGAAATAAAAAATGATCAGACTCAAACAACAAACCCAAAGTCAATGTCAACAGAATCAATACCCAATCTACAACAAACTATACACAGAGAGGAGCAGTTAACACTAGCAGACCGGGGGTAGAGGGTGGCAAAAGGGGGAGATATGGGATGCATGCTGGGCATAGGGGTGGAGGGAGGACAACACTGGTGGTGGGGATGGCCCTGATTTATTACCTTAAATATTACTGCTACTGTGAAAGATTTTTAATTCATTTTGGGCTCAAAATGAATTAATTATTAAGATAATTATTAAGATAAAAGAAAGAAGGGACCGGAGAGATAGCATGGAGGTAAGATATTTGCCTTGCATGCAGAAGGAAGGTGGTTCAAATTCTGGCATCCCATATGGTCTTCTGAGCCTGCCAAGTGCAATTTCTGAGCATAGAGTCAGGAGTAATCCCTTAGTGCTGCTGGATGTGACCCCCCCAAAAAACAAACAAACAAACAAACAAACAAAAAACAAAAAAAAAAACCTTGAAGGAAAAAGATTGAGAAAGCACCTTTTCATCTTGTATATCATAGTGCCTCAAAAATGGGCTGCATGGTTGCAGCTAGTTTGGTACTGCTTATGTGGAACCATACGCCTTTGCACTAAGAATCTTTTGAACTTTCTACACTCCTTGTATCTTGAATATCTGAGTATGTTGAAGTCCTAGCACAAGGTGAATTAGAAGATCGTGTTGAAAAGTCTCTCTAATTTTGTACATTTAGGAATTTAGCTGAGGAAATGACCCAGCAGCTCTCTCTGTATAGATGCAGATTCTTGAGAGGAAATGGTAGGCACAGAACCTGGGTAAATATGAGATTCCAAACTTCCTGGGAAAGATCTAAGTCTAAATGTGTGTGCAAGTACACACACACACACACACACACACACACACACATACACACACCTACCCTCCACACCCCCTCACACATCCCACAAACACATAGTTTAAAAAGAAAATTCTTTGGATTGAGGACATAACTCAAGGGGCAGAGTATATACTGCAAGGATAAAATGCTAGGTTTAATCTCTAACAATATACTGAGCACTTCTGGGTGTAGATTAAGATGCTTAAAAGACTGTGGACTTGTGAAATCTTTGCTTCATTTTATGTGTGGCTTAGCTTCCTACTACCTCAATTTAAATAGCATCTGTGAAAACTGGAAAACCACTAAAATGTGTGTTACATATAATTCAGTTAGCATAGAGATGATCATTAAATATTCCAGAAGGTATTTTATGTAGTATCTATTTACAAAAAAAATACACACAGTACTACTTAAGAGCTTTTTATTAGGTATACAAAGTATACCGTTATAGGATACTATGTTCAAACCATGAGCTATAGACTAAACATCTAGAATAATTAAATATTCAAATATCTGTAATGGCTTAGCAATAAAGGCTGTATAAACATATGAGAAAATGTGCCCGAGGCTTCCAAATTATCCAGTGTATCAAAATGATAGATTCATGATAGGATGAAAAATAGGGTAGTAGCTTAGAAAACCTGCCTTGCAAACATGTAAGTTTATTTTTTAAAATAATATCTTTATTTAAGCACTCATGTAAGTTTAAATCCTTAGCGTCCCATATATGCTGAGTCTGATCCTGCCTGCTCTGTTGTTAGTGCTGCTCTCTGATTCTTGGTGTTGCAAGGGATTATTTAGTACACTCCAGCCAGGTGCATATAAGTAACACAAGAAGGGTATCACCCCCTCCCAGTGAACAATACAACTAAAAATGAAACTCCTGATGAGCAAGTGTATGAGCACTGCAAGAAATCCCTGGTGAGTATCACAACCATAACCCTATGCCTCACCTGATGATCACATGTTAACACTGTAACCAAAAGAGTGTGAATTTTAGTGAGCACCCCAGCCAAACCTGATATCTGACTTCCAGAGAACCCCACATCTAAAATGTATATGTGTGTGAACAGTAGTAGGAAAGAGTGTACAGGGTTGGGCCCGGAGAGATAGCACAGCGGTGTTTGCCTTGCAAGCAGCCGATCCAGGACCAAAGGTAGTTGGTTCGAATCCCGGTGTCCCATATGGTTCCCTGTGCCTGCCAGGAGCTATTTCTGAGCAGACAGCCAGGAGTAACCCCTGAGCACTGCCGGGTGTGGCCCAAAAACCAAAAAAAAAAAAAAAAAAAAAAAGAGTGTACAGGGGTAAGGGTTGCCTTGCTTGTAGACCACTTTGGTCTACAAGCACTGCACTAATCAAGAACCTAGCACCATCATGTGTGATGCACACAGCACTCTGAGGTGTGTATGCGACCCCCAAGTGATTGCAACATGAAGGTATACAAAATAGAAAAGTAAAATAGTGACATAGAAAACTATGACATTCTGCTATAATAGTAGAACTATGATCCACACAACTAAATTGAACCAAGTCTTAAGTGAGGAAACTAAATTAAAAAAAATTATTTGAGGGCAGAAAAGAAAGCACTAAGGACTGGCTCATGTGCTTTGCTTGTATGAGGCCGCAGTTCAATTCCTAGAACTGCAAGGTTTCCTGAGAACTAAGTTAGGAATGACCCCGAGCATTAAGCCAGGAGTATCATCCAAGCTCTGCTAGGTGTGGTCCTAAAATAAACAAACCACCAAATCATTTCTTAAAGAAGGAATTCATGCAAACAGTATGGTCAGGTATATTGCTTAAAAATGTGACAGAATCATGCTAATGAAAAAATGTATCTAAAGCAAGACAGTAATTATAGCACTTTATTTTAGAAATTATAATATACCCTCATCCTACAGTGTTTATTTCCAAATGTAAAGGTAGCTGCCTCCATCCCCTTTTTTATTTTAATTTTAATTTTTGCTTGTTTTGGTTATGGTTATGAAATTTTAGTAGAAGAGTCTTGCTTGTGATAAAAACTCAGGTCAAAACCAGGGCACAGAGATTATAGAGCTTGTTATATTTATTCACCAAATGCACCAACAATATATTATGTCATCGTTCCTTTTTGCATGCACGTTAAAATGGGGAAATCTTATTTATAGAAACAATTTCCCCATTTTAATGTGCCTATATACTAGGGATAAGAACCCATTAGTTTTATAATACAGGGACCCCTTCCACAATGAACATATGTTATAGGGACTCGACTTGACTTCATGTGATCAAACACCGACCATCCAACACTGAACCCCAGATCCCAACCTTAGAACCTTGTCACAGTCCCCTGCAGCAGCTAGCAATAAACTCCCTATCAGTAAGCTTGTAAGAACACCCCCAAGGGAGTCCCACTGGTACCAATTTGCCCAAGGTAGGTTCATACAACATCCTGACAATGAAGAAACAGCAACAACTTGAACTAAAGGTAGGTTGCACTACCTCATCGCCTAATAGTGAGAAGAAATCAGAAGACACTCCATTCTTTGATCTGTGCAAAAACCAAGATCACTAAATACAAAAGACTAACTACAAAAATCAATACTGAGCAGAACAGCTGGAATCATAAAGACTCTATTCTAGATTTCATCCTAGGATCTGCGTAAACCAAGATCTTTATTAACAGAGGACAATCACAAATAAGCAAAACATTTCCTGGGGCAAAGTCCATGGGGCAGAGAAGGCATTTGACAAAATTCAACACTCATTCATGATGAAAAACTCAGAAAAATAGGGTTGGAAGGGGTCTTCCTCAAGATAGTTACAGCTATCTATTAAAAGCCTACAGCCAACATTATCCTTAATGTGAAAAACTGAAAGCATTTCCACTGAGGTCAGATACTAGGTAAGACTGTTGTTTCCACTCTTTTTTTTTTTTCAGTGAATTTAATTGAGGTCAGATACTAGGTAAGACTGTTGTTTCCACTCTTTTTTTTTTCAGTGAATTTAATATCATTTTCATCAGTCAATAGCATGAAGTAGCTCCTTATAACAATGACTAGATCACATAAAGCAATTAAACATGTTATTTCCCTTCCCAACCATGGCAATGATTAAGACAGGGTATACAGTGCCATTAAATATCAATACATTTAAATTTTATAAATACTTATATATCAATTATAATAATAAAATATCAATAATTTTTTAAATTTTTATTGTGATCAAAGTGCATTACAAATCTTTCACTGCATCATTTATGGTACATAGTGACAATGAATGAGGGGCATTCCCACCACCAGTGCTGTCCTCCCTCTGCCCCTGTTCCCAGTATGCATCCCATATCTCCCTCTTTTACCCCCCAGAATGCTAGTGCAACTGGTCTCCACTTTATAGCTTGTTGTAGATTGAGCATCTATTCCACCGTCATTGGAGATAAAAAGGATAAGAAAAAAGGGAGAAAAAAAATTGGTGACAACTACCAAAAAATGAAAGGAGAGAGAGAGAGAGAAAAGCAAAAAAAAAAAAAAAAAAAAAAAAGAAAAAAAAAGAAAGAAAAAAAAGAAAATTGGAAGAAAAAAAGAAAAAAAATGGACCCGGCAAATAAAAATAAAAATAAATCTCTAAATAATAATCACAAGAGTGAAAAAGAAAAAGTGAAAAAAAAAGAGAAGGAAAATAAGTAAAAAACTAACAAATCAAAACAAAACAAGAAAAAGTATGGGTGCTGGAGTAGTAGGGTTTGGCATTCCCCCCACTTTTTTTTTTTTTTTGCATAGGCACAGTAAACATTGGGGAAGAAAGGGAATTCCTGTGGCCTAAGAGATTCAGGGTTTCTCCATCCTTGAAGCATACCATCATGGGATCATCCCCTAGCTCCATATATACTCATTACCCCATCTTAATCAACATAGTTTTAGAAGTCTGAGCAATAGTAATTAGAAAGAGAAGGGAATCAAAGGAATCCAAATAGGGAAAGGGGAAGTCAAACTAGCTCTTTTTTCGAATGATATGATGACATACATAAAAAACCCTAAAGAGAGACCAGAACAACAGCACAGCGGTAGGGCGTTTGCCTTGCACACAGCTGACCTAGAACAGACCTTGATTTGATCCCCAGTGTCCCATATGGTCCCCCAAGCCAGGAGCAATTTCTGAGCACATAGCCAGGAGTAACCACTGAGCATCACCAGGTATGGCCCAAAAACCAAACCAAACTAAACTAAACAAAAAAACCCTTAAGAGTCCACAGTAAAACTCCTAGAAACAATAAACCAATGCAGCAAAGTGGCTGGCTACAAAGTCTATACACAAGACAGTATCATTCCTATATACAAATAACAAAGCAGAAGAGAAAGATTAAGGAGTCAATTCCATTTAAAATAGTATCTAAAAATATCAAGTACCTAGGAATTAACCTGACAAGTGAAGTGAAAGATCTATACCATGAAACCTTCAAAATGCTTCAGAAAGATATTGAAGAGGACCTAAGGAATTGGAAGAACATTTCATTCTCATGGGTAGGAAGAATAAACATCATCAAAATGACTATCTTACCTAAATTACTATATAGATTCAATGCAATCCCTTTCCAAATTCAGATATCATTTTTAAGAACTTAAAACAATTAATTATAAAGTTTGTACTAAATTACAAAAGATATAGGTTAGCCAAATACATACTGAAAAACAAGGAACTGAATGGCATTTTTTTTTACCTAACCTCAAGTTTTACTATATAGCCATAGTGATCAAAGCAGCATGATACTGGAACAAAGACAGAGTCTCAGACCAATGGGTTAGAATAGTACATCCAGTGACAAAACCTCAAATATATGGCCAACTAATATTTGACAAAGGAGCAAAGGACATAAAATAGAACAAAGACAGTCTCTTCAACAAATGGTGCTGAAGAAATTGGATAACCACCTGTAAAAAATTAAAGATTGATCCATACCTCACACCCTACGCAAAAGTCAACTCAAAATGGGTTAAAGACCGTGAAAGACCTGAAGCTATAAACTTCAATGTGGAAAACATAGGCAAAATGTTCCAAAAATTATACCTCAAAAATGCCTTTGATGATAAAATGCCAACAGCAACAACTATAACATCAAACCTAAATAAATGGGACTATATCAAACTAAAAAGTTTCTGTATGGCAAAAGAAACATGGGCTGGGGCCGGGCGGTGGCGCTAAAGGTAAGGTGCCTGCCTTGCCTGCGCTAGCCTTGGACGGACCGCGGTTCGATCCCCCGGTGTCCCATATGGTCCCCCAAGCCAGGAGCAACTTCTGAGCACATAGCCAGGAGTAACCCCTGAGCGTTACCGGGTGTGGCCCAAAAACCAAAAAAAAAAAAAAAAAAAAAAAAGAAACATGGGCTAAAACCAGAAGACATCTAATGGATTGGGAAAAAAATTTGCACTCAACACATCAGATAAATGTTTGATATCTAGGATATACAAAGTACTCACAATGGTTAGCTTCACAAAACCTAAAAAAAAAAAAAATAGAAAAATTGGGAGAAGAAATGAACACTTCTCTGAGAAAGACCTACAGATGGCCAATAGACACATAAAAACATGTTAAACATCACTCATTATTAGGGAAATCCAAATCAAGACAACAATAAATTATCACCTTACGTATTTGGGAGGAGGGTGGGTCGTTCTAGCACTGATTTATGTTGGGACAGTCACTGGAAATTTTTTCTCCTTGGTTTCCTATTGATAGTATTGTATGCATATAGTTTATTATATATGCATAATATCCATCTTGTATTGTGACCTTGATACTGCCCTTACAAAGCTCATTTCTAATCTTTCACTGCCTCAGTCCCAACCCTTATTTCCCCCCATCTTCCCATGTAGGTACAGCTCATGACATGAAGCTCACCACATAGAGTGATGAGTGCAGTTAGAGAAGTAACTACACTGAAAACTATCAGAACAATGTGAATGAATGAGGGAAATAGAAAACCTGTCTTGAGTACTACAGGTGTGGGTGGGGTGGGGAGGAGGGAGATCTGGGAAATTGGTGATGGGAATCTTGCACTGGTGAAGGGGGGTGTTCTTTACATGACTGTTATCATACAACTACAATCATATTTGTAATCACGGTGTTTAAATAAAGATAATTAAAAAAATTATCACCTTACACCAATGAGGATGGCATACATCAAAAACAATGGGACCAATCTCTGTTGGCTTTCATGCAGTAAGAAGGAACCCTCTTAAACAACAACAACGACCTGTATACTGGACAGGGTTTTTCTGCATTGCCCATTAATTGCTAGTTAAAATTAAGATGCCGCTTCCGCACCATCCTGACTTCAATGTAGGATATACAGATTCCAGGACCTTCAATATCAGAAATGTGAGATCAACAACAGAGACTGTGAAAAAATATAACTGTATGGGCACTACAAGACAATGACCGGGATTGGACAACTAGTTTGCCTGGAGCCTAGAAATGGTCTAATGTCAGGAAACTTCAGGGGTAGGGTCTCCCTTGTACTTAGGCCAAAGTTTTTTTCTTTCCATGACACCCCCCATACTTTGGTGGGCCCATGCAAACGATAATTGCCACACATCCTAACATTTGTTTTTACAGTGCTCCTTTGACTCTAAACCTTTAGAAACCACTAGTAAAAATATCTGGAACTGCAAAAAAAAAAACAAACAGGTTTGTAATTAGTGTTAACATATATGCTTTTAGTTACACTAGAATTCTGGGGGATAAAAGAGGGGAGATGGGGGTATATGCTTGGGCAACAGGGATGAAGGGAGGGACAACACTGGTGGTGGAAAGGCCCTCATTTATTGTCACTGTGTACCTTAAATATCACTGTGTAAGATTTGTAATTCACTTTGGCCACAATAAAAATAAAAAAAATTAAAAAAAAAAAAGAAAGAAACCCTCATTTACTGCCATTGGGAATGCTGCCTGGCCCAACCTCTATGGAAAACAGTATGAGAGTTCTCTCCAAACTCAAAGTTGAACTGAACATATGACCCATTAATCGCACTCCTGCGGTATCTCATCCCCACAATAGAAAGACATTCATCCCAAAAAGTATGTATGCACAGCATTATTTATTGCAGCCTCAGTACAAAAGACAAGATTTGGAATCAGCTTAGAAGCCCAACAACAGATAAATAGATCAATGAAGATGTGGTACATATACAGAATGGGATATTACATAGTAGTAAGAAACCAATACAATCATGCAATTTGCAGCAACAGGGATGGAAACTAGAAATATTATGTTAATGAAGTAAGACAGAAGAAGGATAAATACAGAATGATATCACTTACATGCTGGCATTTAGAGTAATTCCATGTAGAAACACAATGGATTAAGTAATATATATTATAAGCACAATGTCAGGTAACAGAGAGAATTGATTAAACCAAGCAGAAGAGGAGAAACCACAAAGCCTCTCATTCTCTTTTATATCCACCCCCCACAAATGCAAGCCACTCGAAATAGCAGTTTAGTTCAAACAGGTGTTCAATCAACCCCACATCGAAAGTCTTATAGTAATATTCTAATATTTTTATCCACAGAAGAAGGTTCAGTACATGTTTGGAAACCAGGGACTACTGCTGCAGTATTTACTAACAGTATGTTTTAATGTCTTAATATTATTACATATAAAATAACTCTTCAACTTCTTTGTCCACAGAAGATTTTGGAGATATAGGTCGGGCACCCTAATTTTGTAATTCAGTGCTCTATCATATTAGACTCCATATATAGTACTCATTATAATATTGTCTTTATAAAATACTTCAATTTACCCCATTTCCTTTGATTATGTCTTCTACTGTGATCTAAAGCTTATGACCATTGTTACCACTGAAATAGACAAGTGTACACCACAGACTTCCATTACAGGACTCATTCATTGAGTATGTTGTTACAAATTACTATTATCCCCTTTTTTTTCTAAAAATTTCCTTCTCTCCTCTCTTCTTTTCAAATCAGATTATGGTACCATTATATCATACTGTTTATGCTGTCAGTTTCTTTCCAGGAAAGGAACCTCTATGCACAAGACATGATAGATGATAATAAGTAGGTTAGACCCATCTTACTGAGCTCACTACTATATTGCTTAGTACTCTGGTTGTGAAAATTGTGTTTAACCTAAAATGCTCCATGCACAATATACCCTGAAAGCCTCATTTAGCTAAGTTCACCCCTGCCACTGATGAAGTGCCAAGAAATTGGAAAACTTTTCATCCTCGAATATCACCCAATTTATTTGTTTTTCTATCTTTATTTTTCCTCTTTATCACTCTATTTTCTTTTTATTTCTGAAGCTACTTTTTGTATTTATTTTTTTCTAAATTCAAATTTTTAAGTGCTTCGACCCAACTCAGATTTCCAAGTACAACCAAACCTCGATGGCGAACCTATGGCATACGTGCCAACAGTGGCACGCGAAGGCCTGCAGCTGGCATGCGGGAAGGTACGCAATTAAAAGATTTGCGGCGCGACGGGAGGTGAGTGTGTCAGTGTCTGCTTTGCAGCTCACCTGGCAACAGGGACTGACTGGCCTTTGGGAGGACCGGGCATTGTGCGGCAGTTTGAGCACTATCGCTCAAAAACGTTAGCCATTATTGAATGAATAGGTCTTTAATGTTTGTCTATAAGGGGGTGTGAGTTTGTATGCAGTGGACTCTTGTATGCTTGCCTAATCTATACTGTAAACAAGCCATGCCTATATTGTATATAGCCCCTCTTATATGTTGTCCCTACTACCCCCAATTAGAACTTCTATCCTCTCATGCCCTCAAGCCTGATTCGTTATCTTTCCCTATTTAAAAAAAAACCTCTATACTCTCAGTTCTTAACTCTGTAGGAACCGAGACTATCCACCTGCCCCAGTAAGCTGCCACCTAATTCCCAAAGTGAAAGAACACTCTCAGCCCCTCATCTATCACCCTGGCAAGAAGCTGCAAACACCACTCCTGCTGATTCATTCTATATGACCGTTTTTTCACACACACACACACACACACACACACACACACACACACACACACACACACACAAAAATGGACTGGAGCATATTCCTGGATTCAGCCTCAGAAGGATCCCCTTCTCTAGACACTACCAGATCCCTTACTGCTGCAAACCATTTCATAGACTCAAGAGGACCATAGTGTAGGATGCAAATCTGCCCTGGATCTCATCCCATGCCCAGACTATCTGAAAAAAAAAAATTAAATAGGGATATTTCGTATGCTTAATTCCTTAATAGTTATATCTCTTAGTGTGTCTATTTCCAAATGTAAAGATAGCCTATGCTATTCCTTTTTGTCTCACTTTTTTAAATTTGTATTAATTATATATTTATTTTCCTTGCTTGTTCTGGTTCCGCTGAATATAAATTTCTTTTTTTTTTTTTTTTGGTGGTTTTTGGGTCACACCCGGCAGTGCTTAGGGGTTATTCCTGGCTCCAGGTTCAGGCTCAGAAATTGCTCCTGGCAGGCATGGGGGACCATATGGGGCACCGGGATTCGAACCGATGACCTCCTGCATGAAAGGCAAATGCCTTACCTTCATGCTATCTCTCCGGCCCCTGAATATAAATTTCTGAAGAAAAGTCTTGCTTGGGATAAAATCTCAGGCTAAAACCAGGACACAGAAACTGTATGACTTGATATTTTTACCCTCTAATGCACCAACAATATAATATGGCATTGTACCTTTTTTGAATAGGGACACTAAAATGGGAAAATTGTATGTATAGAAACAAGTTTTTATCTACTAGAGATAAGAATCCATAAAGCTTTGTTTTTTTTTGGGGGGAGGGGGATTTGGGTCACAACTGGCAGCGCTCAGGAGTTACTCCTGGCTCTATGCTCTGAAATTGCTCCAGCAGGCTCAGGAGACCATATGGGATGTCCAGATTTGAACCACCGTTCTTCTGCATGCAAGGCAAAAACGCCTTCATGCTATCTCTCTGGCTCTCATAAAGCTTATAATACAGGGCCAACTCCCACCCTGAACATTTGTCATGGGAACTCAACTTAGACCTCACATGATCAGACGTTGGCCATTCAATCCCAAACTCCATATCCCAACCTTAAAGCTGTCAGTAACAACACCAGGTATCAAACTCCCCCCAGCTGAGTCTCTAATACAGCTCTGGCACCAACTTGCAACAGTGTATGTACATATGACATTCTGACGATGAGAAAACAGCAAGGACTTGACCTAAAGACAGGTTGCCTCACCTCATCACTTAATGGTGAGATGAAATCAGAAGACACTCTATCCTTTGATCTGTGCAAAAATCAAAATCACTAAATATAGAAGACTGACTGCAACAACTGTGACTGAGCAGAACTTCTGGAACCATAAAGAAAGACTATCCTAAACTTCGTCCTAACACCTGTGCAAAAACCAAGATCTTTAATTACTTAAATGACTTTGACAACAACTACTGAGCAGAATGTTCTAGGGCAACATAAATAGACCCTGGGCCTATAGTTAATTTCATGACAGTATGCTTCAAGGGTGGAGAACCCTTGAACCCTTTCTTAGGTCAAAGGAATTTCCATACTAATTTTCCAATACTTAATGTACCTATGCAAAAAAAAGTAAAGTTTGCCACATCAGTCCCTTCTTCCTTTTTTTCTTTTTCTTTTTTTTTCTATTAAATTTATATTCGTGGCCTCTTGACAGAGTCTCCTCTGCTTTTCTTTTCTTCAACAGAACCATAGAACATGAATAATATTGTTCTGCCTCATAAA
The DNA here is from genome assembly GCF_024139225.1 of Suncus etruscus. Taxonomy (NCBI): domain Eukaryota; kingdom Metazoa; phylum Chordata; class Mammalia; order Eulipotyphla; family Soricidae; genus Suncus; species Suncus etruscus. The sequence goes on from NC_064848.1 coordinate 90,368,345, forward strand.
TTAAAAAAAAAGTGGATGGTAGGTACCAGGGGCAAACAGCCCCACAAACATTGAGTGGAAATAAAAAGCGATCAGACCTAAATAACTAACCCAAAGTCAGCAGCAACAGAATCAAGAGACCTGAACTACAACAAGTTAGACACAAAAGGGACCTGTTACACTGGTAACTCAGTGGGCTAAAAGTAGAGGTAAGGGAAGCATGCAGGGAACAGGAGTGGAGAGAGTTCAACACTGGTGGTGGGAATTGCCCTAATTCACTGTCAATATGTACCTTAAATATAACTGTGATAGCCTAGTAATTCACATTGGTATCAATAAAATAAAAAGAAAGACCTTAGGATTCAATAATGAACATGTCTGGAGCCTGTAGTTGGTCTCATGACAGTATGCTTCAAGAGTGGAAACATCCTGTATCTCTTAGGCCAAGGGGATTTCTTTTCTAATTTTTCAATACTTACTGTGTCTATGAAAAAAAAAAAAACAAAGCAAACAACAACAACAAATTTTACCACACCAGCCCCCCCTTTTTATCTTTTCTTCTTCTTTATTCTTCTTTTGAATTTATATTTATAGCTTCTAGACAGGGGCTCCCACCTGCTTTCTTTTTTGTTGTTGTTGTTTCTTTTTGTTGTTGTTTTGATTTTTAACAGAACCTTAGAATATGAATAATCTTGTTCTGCCTCATATTTATATCTTTCTACATATCGAGAGAAAAAAAAGTGGATGGAAAGGGGGCAAAGTAGTCTCATGAGCATTGAGTGGAAATAAAGAAAAAAGATCAAACCTGGGGCTGGAGCGTGGTGGCGCAAGCAGTAAGGCATCTGCCTTGCCCGCACTAGCCTAGGACGGAGCACGGTTCGATCCCCTGGCATCCCTTATGGTTCCCCAAGCCAGGAACGATTTCTGAGAGCATAGCCAGGGGTAACCCCTGAGCATCACTGAGTGTGGCCCAAAAACCAAAACCAAAACCAAACAAAAAAATCAGACCTAAATACCCAACCCCCAAAGTCAACGAGAATAGAATCAAGAGACCCAAACTACAACAAGCTATACACAGAAAGGACCTGTTACACTAGCAGTCCAGGGGACTAAGAGTGGAGGTATGGAATGCATGCTGGGAACAGTCGTAGAGGGAGGTCAACACTGGTGGTTGGAATTGCCCCTAATTCACTGTCACTATGTACCTTAACTTGTAATTTAAAAAAAATCAATAAAATAAAGCAAATTTTAAAAATAAAAAAAATCATGATATACCCTCAGATGGGTAACCTGAAGTCTGGAGTTGGGAACATTTGACAGCAAACATTGAGATTTTTGTTTGTTTGTTTGTTTTTTGTTTTTTGGGCCACACCCATTTGATGCTCAGGGGTTACTCCTGACTAAGCGCTCAGGGGGATGGAACCGCGGTCCTTCGGTCCTTCCTTGGTTAGCGCTTGCAAGGCAGAGACACCTTAACTCTAGCGCCATCTCGCCGGCCCCAAATGTGATTTCTACTTTGCTCTGAAAGTTTATCCTCTAAGACTGTGCTTCTAATCTTAATGTGGGTTGCAACAGTGACATCTAGTGGCTAGAAAATGCGCACTCGTGTGCAAGCTCGTTCTCTCAAGAAAAGATGTTGAGAGTTAAGAAGATGTTGAGAGTTAAGAATTTAAAAAACTGGGGCCGGGCGGTGGCGCTGGAGGTAAGGTGCCTGCCTTGCCTGCGCTAGCCTAGGACGGACCGCGGTTCGATCCCCCGGCGTCCCATATGGTCCCCCAAGCCAGGAGCGACTTCTGAGCACATAGCCAGGAGTAACCCCTGAGCGTCACCGGGTGTGGCCCAAAAACAAAAAAAAAAACAACAAAAAAAAACAACAACAAAAAAAAAAGAATTTAAAAAACTGAACCTTCTACATTTAAACGGTCGTTCTTGTTCTCTAAGGTGATTCAACTAGATATGCTGATAAAGTAAAATGGAAATCCTTTATCAAAGATGAAAAAGGACGAGTTTGACAGCGTCCAACTCCTGATAGTGAGAAAAAACACTCACAGGCGCCCATTTACTTCTGCATGAGTCTTGCTGTATCTGTCCCTCCTCCAAGGCACTGTCACCATATAATCTTCCAATTTATTAGCATTTATCAATTCCTTTTTAATTGAACTCCTGTTGCCCCTACAGTAGTTTCATACATGCCAGTCTAGATTTCAAATTACCTATAGAACAGCTCAGACAGTTATTTCTTACAATTTATTAAACTGTTTCTCTGCTAAGTCAACTCAGTTCCCATCAGTCATGTCTTTTTTTCTTCCTATCTTTCCTCTATGATACCATTTTTTCACAGCTCAATTAAAGCTATTTTTTGAAGCCATTCATTCTCTATTCTTTTTAAGTCTACAAAGACATCTCCCTACTCTGAATTGCTGCTCAGTACCACACAGTAAAGTACTGTAGTGCTTTATTAATGTACAGGGGTAAGTAGTACAGATAGTACAGGGGTCTTTGAACATGTCTTTGAACATGTCTTAGTACATGTCTTTGAATGACTGATTTGAGTCCTGCTACCACATGGTCCCATGAACATCACCAACTGCAGTTATGAAGGCTCCTTCAATACTTCCTGTGTGGCCCTGGTAATTCCTAGATTCACAGAATCTGAGAAGCATCATTCATTGGTCCTTTACACTGAAGTAATGCCTCAGTTTGCTGAGAATCACTGGGTTAGGCCTTGCGTATCCTAAGAACTGCTTGGGAAACCCAAAACAAATTATTCACCCATGAAAATATTTCATTTAAAACTACCCCTTAATCTGTTTTCAAGTATTTGTGGGAAAATTTGTCTTCCTTTATCTACCTAGCTGATGAACCATACTTCATAGATAGATAATAATGTTAAGTTGTGATATAGATTGATAAAGTGCCTTAATTTAACTTGAGATATAAAAGGTTATTCTCAAGAGATTCTCAAGGTAACAAAAACCAATAAATTATTTTACAAAAATTAGATTCTATATAGAACAGAATGACATACAACAGCATAAAACATCTATCTTAGTGTTAGAGAAGTTCCATTTGTTTTCCTTTAGGAAGTATTGTCCTATCCTTTTAAGTTTCAAATAGAACTTGAGATATTTGAAAAATAGCCCACGTCTTTTCAAACACTGTAGTATACTATCACATGGACTAATTAGAGAATAGCAATTAGCAAATTAAAACCCTAAATTTTAATTATTTTTCACATAAGTTTCCCTACCCAAAGTTGGATCAATCCTATTTAAGATTCTATTACACATCCACAAAGCATTGGCTGTGCTATTATCATATTGGTTAAGATTCAACTGAAGAATTTAATTCTCTCCTGGGTACCACGTTTTGAAAGAGACATATAAATTGGAGAGAGTTCAGAGGGGAAGAACAAAATGATCAAAGGTTCAGAAAATCAGCCCTGTGAGTAAAGGTTAAGAGAATCTGGCCTGTTCTGCCTAGAGAGGAGAGGGCTGAAAGAGCCATAATAACTCTCCAAAATACATAAAAGGATGTTTTCAGGAGGAAAGGGACCAATTATCTTCATTAGTCAACAAGGACAGAACCAGGAGTAATGGGACTTATGCTACAGCAAAGGAAGAAAAAAAGATTAAATATTATGAAAACCCTCATTTCAAGGCTATACTTACTGCTTTTTCTGAGTTAGGGATAAAAGAATCAGTCTTGCTCTGATGGTAAGGGGAAATATTAGAAAATTACCAGAAAAAAATCTTGACAACTTGATAATTTTAAGGGGGAAAAAAGAGGAAATTTTGATGTTACTTTTGAATTTTATATAATCTTTATGACAGCTACCTAATGAGGGAAGTATTTTCAACAAAAGTCATGCAACCACACACACACACACACACACACAAACACACACAAGGGGAATGTGAAATGCTCTCCCAATTTAGGTTATACTTTCATAAGATCAATCTAAAATATAGAATTTAGTTTTAAATAATATATTGCCAATACCCTTTATTTATGGGTTTAAAATAATAATAATCATGCTCACACTTCAAGTACAGATAAGTCAAGTAAGAATTCAATAGTGATAGATTAAAAGAAAGTATAATAAATCTAAAAACAATTGAGATTGATTCATATTTGTTTGTTTTAATTGTTTGCCATCTATTTACTATTTTAACCTATTTTATTGATAAGGTCAGAATTATCTAGCTTGAGTTTATGATTTCAATGCATCCCATTCTACTTTTATCTGCATTACAATATTTTTCTATGAAGCTCCGAGTCAAAGTTTCATATCTCTATACCTTTCTTCTCCTAATACAAATTTATTATGTTGGCTTTAAATATTTTTATTGAATTACAATAAATTATAGAGTTAAAAAGTTATTCCTAATTGAGTCTCAGGTATACAATATTCCAACACTAATCCTTTCACCAGTGTCTACTTCACTCCAGTGTCCCCTGTTTCTCGCCTGCCACCAAGCCTGACTCTATGGCAGACACTATTTTCTTTTTCTTATTTTCTTCCCCCCTCAATTATCTGTGTGGTTTAAAATAATGTTACTGATTGGATATTATGCATATCACTTTACCTCCCTAGTCCTGGTACAGTGTGGATATTTTCTAGATTTTTATGTCTGATATTTGGCTAGAAAATAGATTTTTACTCTGTCTCATTCAATCACTCAGATTCTTAGTCAACAAATACTGAATACATTTTATGTCCTGAGCATTATACTAAACCCTCTAGTCTAGATATATTTTTCCCTTCTTCACAATGCATACAATCTAGACATACCATGAAAATGTAATATGTGGTAGGTATTGGGAAGGGGGGGGGATGAGTGATGGAGGAATGGAATCAGATATCAGGAGACCAAAAGTTAGTCTAACAAAAACTACTTTTAAAGGAAGTGAGATCTGAAATACAAATAAAAGTTAGCAAATAATGAAGGGAGAAGGTAATTAGGGAATGGGAATGAGACAAATATTCTAGGTGAAGGAAGGAGCACATGCAAAATTTCAGAAAGGAAGAAACGAGAACAATGGTGCTTGTGAATCTGTGTACTTCATAAAAAAACAAATACACTCACATTTACATTTCCTTTAAGTATTAGCAATTTGTCTTTAAAAGTTCTAATTGTTGCTGTACCTATGAATGTACAGATATTAACATTATGAAACCATCATCTACCTTTAGCAATTATTGTCTGATCAGTTCCATCTAATGCATCTTACATGCCCCAGACCTTACCTTATCATACTTGTTTTGAAGTAAATTAATGTTTCAATTTTGAGGGGGCCATGCCCAGAGATGTTCTGGGATATCAGGGATTTAATCAAAGTTGGCTGCTTGTAAGGAAAATGACCTACCCACTATACTATTATTTTGGCCCCAATAGCTTATTTTTCATTCTGAAATAATATCTTGTGAGACTGAGGTTAAGAATAGATCTCTCTGGGAGTGGGGAGGAAAAAAATAGCTTTCTCTGAAAATATATATATTTAATACACTGTTTTGATATAAGTTACAGGGAGGACAAATACCAGATAAATTTTACTCATCTATGGTACACAGAGAAGAAAAATAAAAGAAGAGGAATTGGCAGTATTGAAAAATGACAGATTCTTGATTACAAAACTGAGATTGCAAAACTGTGGGAATTACCAAATAAGGAAGAAGATGAGACAGATTCAAAGTGACATAAGGACAGTGGTACAAGGCTTGGGCACTACAGTGGTGGAGAGTGCAGTAACTTTGTATTTCAAAACCATGAACACGGTGGGTAGAGCTATGGTACAGTGCATAAGGCATTTGCTTTAAATGTGGCCAACCTTTGTTCTATCCCTGGAACCCTATGTGATCTTCTGATCTCTGATGGCACAGTGATCCCTGATAGCAGAGTCAGGAGAAAGCCCTGAGAGCTATAATAATAATGATAATAATAATAATAATAATAATAATATAAAATTAAAACTATTATAGCCATATACCTAAGCTAGTAGTTAAAATAAGTTTAAATTCCCAGATATATAATTCAGGGGGTAAGGCACTTGCCTTGCATACCACTAACCTAGGTATGAAAATCTGCATCCTTTTGGTCACCTTTTAGGAGTGAGCCCTAAGTATAGAGCCAGGAGTAAGCCCTGAGTATTGCCATGTAGAGTCAAAAATCAAAAACAAAATAATTTTTTTAATTCGTATAAAATTATCATTTCTTTTAGCAATTTGTTCCTGAAAAGAAGGTTTGAATGAGCAGGAAATTTGGAGAAAAATGAAAGGAAAAGAGGACTCTAAAACAGTGTTAAGTGCAGTTCAGAGATAAAAAGAATGTCATTAAAACTTCCCTAGGTGAAAAGGGATATTAAGGATAGGACATTAATAATATTTTATAAATCTAAATATTAAGAATATTAAGACTTATAATATTTTAAGTAGTTATTTACTTTTGGAGCTATCCTTTAATATGTCTTTATTTCCTAGTAAAAGTGCAAATATCCAAAAACAAAAAAAGTGCAAATATCCATTAAGCTTTTTGATACACCAGTGAGAGCAACATCAAAAAGATACCCAGAATCAAGTGCTAGTAGAAATTTGCTGACAAAGGAACTTCATATAATGTTGGTCTGAATGTATACTGGTTCACCCTCATGGGAAATACTAAACCATTTATTTCTCAACAAATTAAAAACACCCTGGGTATCCATGATCTGGAAAAAATTCAAGTATGAAATAAAAAGTGAGTTGATAAAAAAATGTTCTAGTTCATATACACAATGAAATACACTCAGCGCTAAGAAAAGATGAATTTTAGATATAGTATGGATGGAATTTGAAGGAATCATGCTAAGTAAAATAAGTCAGAAGAAGAAGGCAAATATTGGATGATCTTACTCATGTGTGAAATATAAAGAAGCAAAGTAGGGGAGAGCAATATCCATGAAAACAAACATTAGAAGCTCTGATGACATACTTGAGGTGACCAGAGGTGGCGGGGATGGGAGGAACAGTTTTATGAACTATGGTGGACGATTAATGACAATTTAGTGGTGAATGTGGTATGATGACACTGAACCCTTAAATTTTATAGATACACTCCTACAAATTAGTGTTCCCACAAGAAATGAAACAAACCTCAAACAAATCAAAACTAAACAGCTTTTTTGCTGTTATTGGAGGAATTAAAGAAAAAAGAAAAGCTTTGTGCTAATTAATGCTTGGTTATTGAAGAAGGCTGAAAGTGAAGAAGTCCTTGAGGAAGAGTATAAGGAGGGTGAAAGAACAAATATAGATAAAAAAAATTAGCTGGAATAATTCTTGAGATGAAGAGTTGACAAGAGAAGTTTTAGGAAACTCAAGGAATTTTAGGATAGACTCTAGATATTTTAAAATTTGAATAAATGCAAAGGAAGATAGTACAGCAGTGACTAGGTATGCTTCTGACCTCTTTGAATATTTGTCCCCACATGGTTCCCCAGCATTGGCAGGAACAGCCCAAAGTTTACTCAGTACCTCAGGTGTGACTGGTAATCCCAGGCACCAGTACTGCAAACATTCCAAGCCACCAAAAGGTGGAGAATTAAAATAGCTTTATGGATAAAGATAGCAAGAGAAAGAGGACAGTTCCTAAGGCATTGCCACCGGGATGAATACACTTAAATTTAATTTAGTCTTGTTACTTGCTGGAAATACAGTTTTCAAGAACAGAGCAGTTAATTGGCCTAATTGGATCACATGCTGATTTCCTTGATTTAAGTCTGCTCAAGGGCATAGTCAGCAGGTGAGGTTTGATTCCCCAAAGAACTTTAGTAAGAGGATGCTGGATGGGGCATAAACAACAGATGTGTGCTTGCCAAAAAGATTTTCTATTGCAAAAATGTAAAGTGCCACATAAATAGCGTTTCCATTGTACTATGCACAGTGATTCTCAAGTTTAAAGTTTTGATTGAGATTCATGAACGTGGAACTATGATTTTAATGCTTTTTTAAGCTCATCAGACCATAGTCGTTTTAGATTCTATTATGATTTTACATTCAGATACCTAAACAAAATGGTAGTTCAATAACAAGCAATAGTTTTAAGTAAATGAGGCAAATTCCAGGTGTACTTGAAGAGAAAAAGCAAACTTTCCCAAAGGTACATGAGAAAGTCTTTTTAAAAAACAAAGCATAGGGGCTGGGAAGGTGGCACTAGAGGTAAGGTGTCTGCCTTGCATGCGCTAGCCTTGACAGACCACGGTTCGGTTCCCCGGCGGCGTCCCATATGGTCCCCCCAAGCCAGGGGTGATTTCTGAGGGCATAGCAAGGAGTAACCCCTGACCGTCAAACGGGTGTGGCCCAAAAACCAAAACCAAACCAAAACAAAACAAAACAAACACAAACAAAGCATAGGGGGCCAGAGAGATAGCACAGCAGTAGGGCATCTGCTTTGCACGTGGCTGACCTGGGATGGATTCGGGTTTCATCCCTGGCATCTCACATAGTCCCCCAAGCCTGTCAGGAGTGATTTCTGAAAGCAGAGTTAGGAGTAACCTCTGAGCACTGCTGGGTATGGCCCCAAAACAAAAGCAAGAGCAAGAACCCAAAGCATTTTTTTTTTTTAATCTATGGGTTGTGGAGAAGGAATCATAATCTTTTCAGGATGTAGACCCTCAAAGTCAGTTCCTAGCAAGAAAGCAGGCAAATGATCAAAGAAACTTTCGTAGAGGTATTTCAACTTTTTAAAAATAAAACTTTATTGATTTGCAAGAGACTTACAATACAATTTCAACTGAAGTAGTTATTTTCCATGTGACTGGCTTGAAATCTATTACTGTCACCATTGGTCTACTGAGTATCACCAGGAGTGACTCTGGACCACAGAGTTAGGAGTAGCCCCTGAGCACCACCTAATGTGACCAATTAAAAACACTTTACTATAAGAATATGTCAATTTAAGTTCATCAATAGAATAATGATGAAAATAAAACATGTATGTAGGTCAAGAAAGGCTTTTAATTTTTTAAATTTATTATTTACTCTTTAAAAATTAAATGATTCTATATTGTAATTTAGAAATGTGACTAATAATTCCATGAAGTTTTTGCTTTTACATTCTATTACTTGTTACCATAGAACATCATTGTGATTATGAAGAACGCCGTTATTATTCCAATGTTACAAATAAAAAAAGAAGACCAGTACATATTTTGTGATTTACCCAAATTGAAAAATCTATCTTGTTTTCAACAATCACCTTTCTGATTTTCAACTTATTTTGTATTCCATTATAGCACATGTGGCATCTCATTTTTCTGCATTTTTCTTAACTACAGGTTTTCACAGCACTTCTAAATACCTTGCTATCTTCCAAATCAAGAGACATGTGTTCATCCATCTGCCTAAAAGCCTCCATTTTTATGTTGTTCATTTTGGAATGGGGGACAACTGTATATGTGTTTTGAATGAGGGAATGGGACAGCATATCACAGAAATCAAGACCCTTTCAAAAATCTACTTGGAAATTCCACTCCTTTAATATCAATTTTGTCACATTTTGTTCATTCTGACAGTAGTTAAGATGATAGCAATTTTCATGGAAAATATTTGTTAGGAAAGAAAACAACCATAATTTCTTTTTACCACATCTACTGTGTAGAGACTCTACAATTGCAAAGACAGATGGCAAAAACCATGTTTGCTCCACTGAAAACATGAGGTTTCTAGCATTTGTTTAATTAAATATGGCTGTTTTTATAGCTTCTCAACCAATATTTTGAAGCAATAAGCTCTCAAAAGAAAAACTCATTCATTTCAGTTGTTTGCACAGTTGATGCCAAGTTTTCCAACAAACTTTCTTTCCTGTGCTATAATAAAATTCAGGGAACTTAGGAAAATATGTGAATATGTGAATATGTGACTGGCTACAAATACTTTAGAGTAGGGACTTGGGATCAGCTCTGAGTATTCACTAATTTATAGTTAGCACTTGTGAGTTAGCATTTGTGTATTTGTAAATAAATTTACAGTTATCTGATTTCTAGTCTTTAGAATTTACAATCAGAAAAATTCAACTGTTAGATCTAAGGTGCTTGCTGGAGGAATTTAGTAGATTAGATTAGAGAGGAAACTTGATTTCAGATTTTGATTCTGTGATAGTGTAATTTCAGGTAAGTTACTTTGATTCTTCCTGTATCCCTCTCAGACTTTTTTCTTTTTTAGCAATGCAAGGGTGGTGTGACAGAGAAAGAATATAATACCAACATTAATTTCAGTGTTCATATAGTTAATTTTAAATCTACGATTCATAGTTCTCAGTTTCTTTGTGATAAAAAAAATAAGAGAAATGCTTATCTTAAAACTGAATTTAGGGGCTACGGGCTACAATGATGGTACAGCAATAGAACATTTCCATTTCATACTGATGAACTGGGTTCGATTTCTACCATACCATATGATTCCCTAAACCCTCCAGGAATGATTCCTGAGTGTGAAAGCCAGGGGTGACCTTTAAGCATCCTCCTCCCCAAAAATTAATCATACAAGCAAAAAACCCCAAACTTAAAAATATACCTGTCATGGAAGCAGGCTATAGAATAGATTGCAAGAAAACTTGGGGTAGAGGAAAGTTGGCACTGGTGGTGGGATTGGCGTTAGCATACTCTATGCCTGACACACAACTGTGAATAAACGTTGTTATAGTGTCTTACTCACATAACAACAAAATAATGGGAGCTCTGTCTGGTGTGATCCCTGAGCAGAGAGACAGGACTGAGCCCTGAGCAATTCTGAGTGTGGCCCTAAAAAAAAAAAAAAAAAAGTAAGGAAGGAAGGAAGGGAAGAAGGAAGGAAGGAAGGAAGGAAGGAAGGAAGGAAGGAAGGAAGGAAGGAAGGAAGGAAGGAAGGAAGGAAGGAAGGAAGGGAAGAAGGAAGGAAGGAAGGAAGGAAGGAAGGAAGGAAGGAAGGAAGGAAGGAAGGGAAGAAGGAATGAAGGAAGGAAGGAAGGGAAGAAGGAAGGAAGGAAGGAAGGAAGAGGAAGGAAGGAAGGAAGGAAGGAAGGAAGGGAAGAAGGAAGGAAGGAAGGAAGGAAGGGAAGAAGGAAGGAAGGAAGGAAGGAAGAGGAAGGAAGGAAGGAAGGAAGAGGAAGGAAGGAAGAGGAAGGAAGGAAGGAAGGAAGAGAAAGAAAGAAAGAAAAAGAAAGAAAAAGAAAGAAAGAAAGAAAGAAAGAAAGATAGATAGATAGAAAGAAAGACAGAAAGAAAGAAAAAGAAAGAATGAATGAAAGAAAGAAAGAAAGAAAGAAAGAAAGAAAGAAAGAAAGAAGAAAGAAAGAAAGAAAGAAAGAAAGAAAGAAAGAAAGAAAGAAAGAAAGAAAGAAAGAAAGAAAGAAAGAAGAAAGGAAGGAAGGAAGGAAGGAAGGAAGGAAGGAAGGAAGGAAGGAAGGAAGGAAGGAAGGAAGGAAGGAAAGAAAGAAAGAAAGAAAGAAAGAAAGAAAGAAAGAAAGAAAGAAAGAAAGAAAGAAAGAAAGAAAGAAAGAAAGAAAGAAAGAAAGAAAGAAAGAAAGAAAAAGAAAGAAAGAAAGAAAAGAAAAAAAGACACACAATGGTCGGATAATTCAGTGGTAGAATGTTATACCTTCTTTGCAGCTTGAGGCTTTGGGTTTGAACCCAAGACCATCTTTAGGTTACTAGGCACCATAAGAGTGTGATCTCAATTTTACAACCACCAAACATTACCACCATCAACACAACAACAGTGGGTGGGAGTGGAAACATTTTTTAGGACACATTTGTGTGTGATGCAAGTTTATTCCTGGTTCTGATTTTAAAGATCACTTCTGGCAGACTGAAGGTTCATATGGAATGCCAGGGATTAACTCCAGGTGGGTAACATGCATCTCTCTAGCCCTCAGAGATGGGAAATATTTAAAAAAAAGAAAAGAAAATGAAATCTAGCAGTAGTGTACGAGAAATCTATATAACATAATCCTTTGTCCTACACTTGCAGAGCAATTTATCATATACTTGCCTGCATTGCTGAACTTAAAGATTTTAAAATTTATTTCAATCTATTTTATGGTTTATATTTATGTTCATATTTTATATATTTATGTTTATAAATTTATATACATGTATGTTTTTAAAATGTATCTCTAAAATATGATACTTTATTTTTTACAAAGGTTATTCTTGCTCTGTTTCACTCAAGACAAATTTTACTGAGAGAAAAAGATAATAATAACATCTATATACAGGAAATATTTGTTTGGACATACAATAAGCATACCACTTGATGTTTTTGTTGTTGGTGGTGGTTTTTTGTTTGTTTGTTTGTTTGTTTGGTTTTTGGGCCACATCTGGTGATGCTCAGGGGTTACTTTTGGCTATGCGCTCAGAAATCGCTCCTGGCTTGGGGGAACATATGGGAAGCTGGGAATCAAATCAAGGTCCGCTTTGGGTCAGCCACGCACATTGCAAACACCCTACCTCTGCACTATTGCTCTCTGACCACTCCAGTGACATTTTAAAATGCAAATCTCAGAACACAAATTAAGAACAATTTAAGAACAAGGGCCAGAGAGATAAAAAAAAAGGGGGGGGGGAGGGTTAAGACACTTGCCTTACAGGAGGCTGGTTTGATCCCTGGCACAATAAAGGAATTCCAGGTTCCACCAGAAATGATCCCTGAGCACTGACCCAGGAGAAATCCTGAAAACTTCTGGATGTAGTTAGAAAGCAAAACAAATTTTTTAAAATGTGTTTTAAAATAAAACAACCATCTTCTCTCTCTAGAGGGTGTGAAAAAGATAAACAGAAGTCACTCAGGCTTGAGGTGAGAGAGTCATCTCTAGGCACAAGACAGTACATATTTGTGGGATCAATAAAGACACTCCCAGATGCCTCATGCAATGTATTCCTCACCTATCAGCAGCTTCTGTTCCATCCAGCTACCCCAAAACTTAGGCAAGGTCCCTCATTTTGGAGATGAATTGGGAAATTTACTCCAGGGAAATTGTGGTTGTGGCCACAATCCACAGCACAGGGGTGACTCCTTAAAATTAGACTTCTGGGCTGGAATATACCCAGCATCTTGGGAGGCAGAGGAGAGGTCTACCCAGTCCTGATTTTGTCTCCTCAGAAGAGGACCTGACCTTTTAGTTCTGAGTTTGAGGAGAGCCACACCACCAACCCTGAGATAAATGTAGCTATCAGTTCCCTTTCATGCAGCAGCTGGTACTTGTCAGCTACCAAGTGCAGTAGATCTTGTTGGATAGATGTGGGAAAAGACAAATTAGGGTAAGGAATGCAGGGGATGGGGAGCTAGTTCACTGAGAAGCCATGTTGGGGAAGAGTTTAAAGCAGGTGGATTTATACAGAAGCAGACACTAAGATCCTTTATTGTCCCATTGCCAAGAGCTCCACTCTTCCATTGGACTTCATTCACAAAATCCAAATCCAGACAGCATGATCAAGAATTTCAAGAGGGTCATCACAGCACATTGGATAACTGGTTAGATTTGTTATTTATTATCTAGATAAGTTATTTTTTTTAATCCCAAAAGCAAGAATATAGTGTAGTTCCTTCTCCACATTAGGCTAGTTTCACAGTTCTGTCTGCTTGAACGAGGCATCTACAAACATCTTGCTGTAGTCTTTCAGTTTCAGAATATGGTTTGTTTTTAGGATGTAGTCTAAATTACATTTATCTAATTCACATGGAGCTTCAAATGACTGAGACAAGTTTTTTTTTAATTTTTATTTTGACCAAAGTGGATTACAAATCTTTCACAGTAATATTTTAGGTACATAGTGACATTGAAACAAGGGCACTCCCACCACTGATGTTGTCCTCCCTCAATCTCTGTTCCCAGCATGCACCCCATATCCTCCTTCTTTACCCTCCAAGTTGCTAGTATAAGTGGTCCCCTCTGTGCCATGCATGTTGTAGATTTGGTATTGATTCTGTTGTCATTGGCTTTGGATTTGGTGTTTAAGTCTGACCATTTTTTTTATTTCTACTTATTGTTCATACGACTGTTTGGTCTTGGTACCATCTATTATTTCCCTCATAATTTGTGAGGTGGAACAAGATGGTTCAAGTTATGTGGTTCTATTTGAAAGAAAGAAAAAATAATAAAATAAAATGGGGCAAAAATCAAACAAGCAAAAACTGGGAGGAGTCCTTCTAGAGGCTATAAATGTCAATTTAAGAGAAGAATGGGAAAAAAAGGAAGAAAAACATAACAATACAAAAAAATCAAACAAAAATCTCAAAGAGCACCACAGCAATAAAGACAACAACCACACAATAACCATGGTCCTGAAATAAAAACTAAACAAAGCACAAAAAAAACAATAAACAACAACAATAACAAACTAAAAAGATTTAATTTGTGCTTCTCTCTTTTTTTTCCCTTGCATAGGCAGAGTAAATATTGGGGAGATTAGAAGAGGGAATTCCCTTGGCTTAAGAGATACAGGGTTTCTCTGCCCTTGAAGTATACTGTCATAGGAATAACTACAGGTTCTGTACATGCTCTTAATTCTCTCCCCTAGGTCCTTTTGTAATATCTGGAAACTTTCCTCTCAGTTGTGGATGATAAAATCAGGCCTCTGTAGCTAGAGATCTTGGTATTTGCACAGGTCAAAGGATGGAACCTAGGATGGAGTCTTTCTTTATGGTTCTAGGAGTTGTGTTTCACCACTGTTGTTTTAATCAGTCTTCTGTAGTTGGTGTCTTGGGTTTTGCCCCAATTCTAGGATGAAGCCTAGGATAGTCTTTCATTATGTTTCCAGAAGATCTGCTCGGTTTCAGTTGTCTCAGTCAGACCTCTGGAATTAGAGATCTTGGTTGTTGTACAGATCATAGGCTGAGGCCTAGAGTAGGGTCTTCTTTATTGGTCCCAGGATAAGTTCTGCCAGTCATGGTTGTCACAGTCAGTCTTCTGTAGATAGCAAACTTGGCTTTGCACAGATCAAAGGATGACATGTCTTCTGATTTTATCTTATCATTAGAAGGTGAGTTAAGACAACCTGCTTTTAGTCCAAGTTGTTGCCATTTCCTCATTGTCAGGATGTCATGTCAAAACTGGCTCATGTTGGTGTCAGAGCAGTATTAAGTTTGTCCCAGAGAAAGATTGGCTCCTGGGGCTGTTGCAAAGAACTGTGTTGGTTCTATGTCTGGGATCTAGGGTTTGGGGTTGAACGGTTGCTGTCTAATCACCTGGAATCTAAATTGGGTCCACATGACCTATGTTCAAGGTGGGAGGTGCCCCTGTATTGTAAAGTATATGAGTCTTATCCCTAGTAGATAAGAGCTTGTTTCTATACGTAAAATTTCCCCCATTTTTAATATGCCTTTGCAAGAAGAAATGGTGCTATATTATATTGCTGGTGCATTTGGGGGGGGGTTAGAGTGTCAGGCTCCATCATCTCTGTGCCCTAGTTTTGACCTGAGCTATTATCCCAGGCAAGACTTTTTCTTGTAGGTTTTTGTATTAAACAGAACCAAAACAGGTGAAGTTAAGGAAGAAAAGAAAACAGAAACAAGACTATGTATATATACATATACATATACATATACATATACATATACATATACATACATACATACTCACACATATATAAGGGAAAAAATTAAAAAAATAACTTTAAAAATGTTAAGGGAACAAAGTGATGCAGGAGACTACCTTACATTTGGGGTTAAACAGGCTAAGAGGTAGTATTAAGAGGTCTTAAACTTATAAAGGAAATATAGGCTTTCCCATTGCCTTTTGAGATATTCTTGTGTGTGTGTGGGTGGAATCCAGTGCACATTTTCATCACACACCCTGGTCTTGTTGAGACTGAGTAAAGATTGACAGCAGAAAGGTCTCGGGTAGAGTTCTTGCACTGAGGATCCTTCTGTAGCTGAGTCCTGTATCAAACAACAGTCCACATTTACAGCGTGTGTGAGGAGGGCCACAGAGCATGAGTCAGCAGGGGTGTTGCTTGTAGTTTCTTGCAGGGGGATGAGATGTGTGGCTGAGTGGGTGTCCCTTCGCTTGGGAGCTGGGTGATAGCTTATTGGGGCAGGAGGTTGGTCTTAATACCTAATGGGTTAAGAACTGAGGGTAAAGAGCGTTAATAAGGCGGGATATAGGATTGCGATTGGGGGTGAAGGGATAGTAGGAATTCTGAAGGGGGAAGGAGGGATAGTATAGAGGAGGTGCTATAGGCATGGGTTGTTTACATTTTAGGTTTGGCTCTCATAGAGGAGTCCTCTCTCTATGTACTGATGCCCACATAAAAACATACAATAGTGTTCTGTTCTTAAGATGTTGTTAAAAGTCTAATCTTAATAGGATGGGTCTGAGTTCTTAAGGACTGTTTGAATAAGGATAAGTAATTAGCTTTGGTATAATTTAAGAAAAAGTGAGAGGGAGAGCAAAAAATAAGAGAGGAGAAGAGAAAAATAGGTAAATATAGTAAAAATAAGGTAAAAATTTAATAAACCAACTAAGATTGGGTCAGTGTGTTGGAGTTCGGAGGTTTCCCAGTTTCTAGGCATTTTGTCAGTGATGGGGTTGGGCCTTCCTAAATGAAGGTTTTAGAGTTAGATAATGACTGGAGCAATTTAGGATACACATAGGTTTCACGTGAGACAAGTGTAATATTAATGTTCCATAGCCTAAAGTGCATATAATACATGCAGAAGTCTTAGTTTAATTGTCAACCCTACATGGGGTTCTTCCAGTAACCGCCAGAAGTGACCCTTGAACACTGCTGGATTTTGTCCCCAAACAAAACTTATTATTTTTTCTTTTTGGTTTTTGGGCCACACCCTGTGACGCTCAGGGGTTACTCCTGGCTATGCGCTCAGAAGTTGCTCCTGGCTTCTTGGGGGACCATATGGGACGCCGGGGAATCGAACCGCGGTCCGTCCTAGGCTAGCGCAGGCAAGGCAGGCACCTTACCTCCAGCGCCACTGCCCAGCCCCCAACAAAACTTATTTAATATAAATTTAAGTATCACTGATTGCATATATTTTATTTCTCAAATAAACTATTACCAATCAATGAATAGTGTATGTATCAACATAGTAATGTACAGTTTAGATGACTCAACTTTTACCATAATTGAGTTTGCTCACATTTGTCTCTCTCAAGTAATTTAAATTTCTTTTTTAATTTGATTCTTAAAAATTATTTTATTTAGACACTGGTTCACAAGGCTGTTCATAATACAAATGTTTTTTCCCAGTTACAAAGTCGTTCATGATTAAGTTTCAGTCATTATGTTTCACTGTACAACATTCTTCACCAGTGCACATTTCCCACCACCAATATCCCCAGTTTCCCTCCTGCCCTCCTCCTACCTTACCTTTTCCTCCTACCTTTCTCTCTCATTCTCTCTCTCCACCCCCTCTTCTCTCTTTAACTTTCTATTCCTTTATGTTTCTCTTTAGATACTGTGTTTTGTAATATTGTTACGGAATGGTCAACCTGCATATCCCTTTATCTCCTTTCTTACCATCTTTATCATCCAGTTCTTATTTAAAGTGATCATTTGTAACTATCATAGTCATAGTGATAACTTTCTGCCCTAACTGTATTCCCCAGCTCTTTGTGGCAAACAGCCTACCATGGACTGGCCCTCCAGACCTTTGTTTCTATTGTATCTGGCTATAATTGTCACGTTATTTTATTTTTATCAATGTTAAAATTAATGATTAAACTATTACCTTTTGGTTGTTGTTGTTATTGTTTTTTCCCCCCACAATTGGTGGCACTCAGGGGCTCAGTTGTTACTCCTTGTTTTATCTTTGTTTATTTGTTTTGTTTTGGGGGCCACACCTGATGATGCTCAGGGGTTACTCCTGGCTCTGCGCTCAGACATTACTCCTAGCAGGCTCAGGGGACTATATGGGATGCTAGGGATCAAACCTGGTATGCCTTGTGCAAGGCAACTACTTCCCTACCAACTGTGCTGTTATTGAGCCAATTGCTTGACACAAACTCTCCAGAAACAGAAATAAGTGAAAGTAAAGAAAGTCTATTAGATCTCAGTGTGGAGAATCCCTGAGCTTCATTCATACAGACATTATATACATTATATATTATATTTAATAATGTAATATAACATAACTAACATAACATAATGTATATATAATGTATGCATTATATACATTACACAGGCTGGGGGAGACAAGCCCACATTCCCACCTTATCTGAAGCAAAACAGCTAGGCAGAAGCAAAATATGGTGGATAGAACATACTGACAAGGGGTGGGAGATATAGCACAGCAGTAGGGCATTTGCCTTGCAAGCAGCCAGCCCATGACCAACACTCCTGGTTCAAATCCCAGCATCCCATATGGTCCCCCATGCCTGCCAGGAGCGGTTTCTGAGCACAGAGCCAGGAGTAAGCCCTGAGCACCGCCAGCTGTGGCCCCAAAACCAAAACAAACAAAACAAAAACAAGCCTGTTACATACATATTCTACTTTGGCAGTCTATTTTCTGGCTACCCACCCAGAAATGTCCCTGTTCAAGGTTAGTTGCTATTTTTCCTTTAATTTTTTTTTTTGGGGTGTGGTTTTTGGGTCACACCCAGCAGTGCTCAGGGGTTACTCCTGGCTCCATGCTCAGAAATTGCTCCTGGCAGGCATGGGGAACCATATGGGACGCCGAGATTCAAACAGATGACCTTCTGCATGAAAGGCAAAGGCCTTACCTCCATGCTATCTCTCCGGCCCGTTAGTTGCTATTTTTGTAGGACAGTGCTGTCTCACACTTTCGTTCTAGACATCTTATTAATATATTTTAAAATCTTCCCTACCTTCCCTAGCAATCCTCATCTTCTAACAAGTGGTTTTACTATTCTAGTTATTTTTGTGAGTTAATTTTTTTCTAAATGAGGTAACCTATCTTCTTTAGAACAATAAACACACATCCCTCCCTGAACACTATCTCTAAATACTCTTACATGAACATTTGTGAAATCATTAAAAAGGATATTGAGTTGTGTGGATTAAATTCATCTATATAGATGTTCTGAGATCAGCAGTGGATTTTCTCAGTTGGATAGTCACAGAATTTTTTTAATTATAAGCCCAGAACCAAAAACACATCGCCAAATGCTCAGTCCACACCCTTTAAAACACGTGGTACTCAAACTCTCAGCATTTTTATTAGCAACCCATTTTAAATTCTCTTAAATTCAGTTAGTTGTACTACACACAATACAAAGATGGTTGAATTATATATTATACTTATAATACATTATATTAAATAATTATGTTATATTATTTATACCTGAGAAATAAGAAGTCTCAGTGTTATACATGCTACACTATGACTCATTAGCAACACGAGAAAGAAAGAGTTTATTTGTATGATATAAATAAACACATTCATTTATTTATTTATTCATTTATTCTTTGTGACATAGTAATGCAAATTATAAATTTCAGACTTGCCTTTTCTAGCATTTTCCACTTGACACTGCAAATTCTAAGATTAATTTTAGTCAGTTGATCCAGAAAAGATAAAGTGATTTTTCTGAGTTACTCAGTGTATATATAACACAATGCAATTTGCAGAAAACTTGGATTGTGGGAGATACTGAAGAGGATATTAAAATAATTATGCATACAAACAAAACGAAAGCACACAATTTTCGAGGAGCCCAGAACCAAGGAAAGGACATCAGGATTATTTACTCCTTTTTCAAATTCAGACTGTTGCAATTTGTTCTGACTAATCAAAAGTTGAGGTGTAGAAGGAAAAACAAATAACCAGATGAAGAAACTGAAACATAGAATCTAGTTCTTGCTTAGCTTTTAATTAGCTGTGTGACCTTGGGCAGGTCATTTAATCACACCAGATCTCCATTGGGGTTTTTGTCGCTAAAATGAGAGGTTTTAGGAAATGGGAAGTAAGTTCAAAGCGCCCTTCGAAGTCTAAAATTCCAATTTATGATTACAATATATGTGAACTAAGCAATCATCTAATTTATTCCAGATCATGCCAAAATTAACTTATAATTAACAGACATTCTCCTCACTGATTCAAGCACTGAATAAAATTAAAATTACAAATTGAAATAAAAAAAATGAAACAAAGCTTTTAGCTTGGGTAACGCTGGCAAGAAAAATCAGTAATTAAAGTTCAAATGACTACTTTATATTGTTTTTGTATAACTTTTGCTGACTCCATAGTTGCTGAATGGAAAAGAGCAAATGAGAGAAAGCAAGACAAGGTGGGTTTGTTATTTTTGTTATTGGGGCCTATACCCATCAGTACTCAGGGCTTACTCCTGGTTCTGTGCTCAGGGATCACTCCTGGGGGGGCTTAGGGACCATATGAGATGTCTAGAATCAAACTCGGTTGGCCACATGTGAGTTCATTCTGGCCTCAAAGAAGGCATTTTGATTGTGGCCATAATATGCCCAAATGAAAGCTTCTTCTTCTTCTTTTTTTTTTTTTTTTTGGCTTTTGTTTTTGTTTTTGTTTTTGTTTTTTTGGTCACACCACCTGGCAGTGCTCAGGGGTTACTCCTGGCTCTATGCTCAGAAATTGCTCCTGAAAGGCACAGGGGACCATATGAGATGTCGGGATTCGAACCTCCATCCTTCAGCATGAAAGGCAAACACCTTACCTCCATGCTATCTCTCCGGCCCCGAAAGTTTCTTCTTTTAAGGTTGTAGTTAATCTTTATTTCTGTATGGATCATGGGGCAGGCCTATGTGTATAATGTACAGAGTTGTTGCATATCATGTCTAGAAACAGCTCAACATCATAGTGACCTGGATTTGATAGTGTACAGTATAGAAAAACTCATTCTAGATAGTACATATCCTCAAGAATTATTTTTAAATTTATGTTACATTTCAGTATATCTTTGCTTTCCTTTCATTCTTCTGAGGTTTAAGAGTGGTCACTGGTAGAATTAAACAAATAGAGTGTTCACAGTTCAGCAATCCTTGGACCCACATTTGGAGTTCTATGTGGGTGGCATAGAACTAATGCCAATAAGAAGGCAGGATGAATCTTTTACCAGAAATAAAATGACTCAGGATGGAATTCTGAAAACTTTCATTAAAAGCCCCCAAACACTTAAAAATTAATAGTCAAAATTTTCAGTTTAAAAATAGTCGAACCTATGACTTTTTTTCAAACATCTTTTGATATGTCCATTAGTTAGTTTTCTAATACCTCTAAAGTTCGGCAGCAAGGTAGCCTGTAAGTTGGATTTTAAAAATTGGAGTTAGAAACAAAATATCTTTGTTTTCTACTCTAACAAAAATGTATAAAACAGATTGGAGATGAAGAAAGCACAAACCAAAATCCAGTCCGTGAAATACAACACATTTTTCTAATTTATAATTTTCTGTGAAATGTTATCACATTATGTTACCTTTATGTAGTCAGAATCAATTTCACTAATTTTACCTATTTAAATACTAGTACAGTATTAATTAATGTAATATTTCTTTTTTCTAAAATATTAAATCTTGCTTGCCTTACTATTAATAGATTGCTCAATGATTTCTAAAAATTAAAAAGATAAAAACATTAATATTGCATATATGTATAAGTAGATATATATTTTTCTCAATTTTAGCTTTAAGGATAGCAACTATTTCTGTTTCTGCATGGTTAAAAGTAGAATAAAAATTTGAACTGAAAGTAAAACAATTAATTTGATTATATTCTTCTAACCACTGAACATTAGAAATAACTTTGTTTTAGAACTTCCTTGCCAGTTGCTTCTCACCTGACTGTCAGGCCACCCAAGTTAAACACACAAATCTGATTTCTATGCCAAAACAATATTTTCCTTGAGTAGTCACCATATTGTGTTAGAATTGGCACTAAATGATGGCTTCAGACATAGCTCTCCTGGGACAGTTATGTATTCTTCTCTGTCTCATTGCCAGGGTAATTATTCTTAGGGAAAGCTGTTTCCAGAGGGGCTATTAGAGACTTACTGGCTGCTGAAGAGTAAATTTTGAAAAGAGCCCTGGTGCTGGAAGAAATGATCCTGACAACATATATTCCCTGGGATCTCACTGAGAGCAAACCTTGTAAGGAACCCTTAAGAGGAGAAAATTTTGTACTTTACTTCTTGGAAAGGCAATACTGACTTCTGTAGAGTTATAGAATAAATATCTAGAATGGGAAGCAGCATTCTCCCTATATAAATCAGGGAAGATATAGAACCTCATCTATAATCTAATCAGTAGATAAATAATATTTAATTGAAGTTAATTGAATCTACGAGCTTCTTATAATTTTTTTTTTTTTGGTTTTTGGGTCACATCCGGCAGTGCTCAGGGGTTACTCCTGGCTCCATGCTCATAAATCGCTCCTGGCAGGTTCGGGGGACCATATAGGACGCTAAGATTCGAACCAAAGACCTTCTGCATGAAAGGAAACCACCTTACCTCCATGCTATCTCTCCGGCCCCAAGCTTCTTTATAATTTCACTGGAGGAAAGTACTCATTGAATGATGAGGAGTGAGCAAGAGATGAAGTTACAGGTGACATTCACATAATATTTTTTGTTGGGAGAATCATCCCTACTGTGTTCTTTTGATCTATTGATCCTCCTAAAGAACTATATGTGTTCTTTGTAGCTGTGGAAACTGAATAGTCTATTAATGCTTAAAGTTAAACTTTATCATCAGATTGGAGCAAGGAGAAGAACAAAATTTCCTGACTTTAAACCTTATAGTCTATGATAAAATTCTCAGATAGAAATATCTCTGGTCAATCATAGACCCCCTTGTGGACTCTCTACAAAACTGAGTGGTAAGGCTCTGTACTTTTGATGACTGTTCTAGAATTCTTTATGCTGTGAAACAAATACCCCCAAACTCAGTAGGTGTAAGTGACAATATATATTTAATATTTTATGGTTTTGACCACAACCAGCAGTTATCAAGATTTACTCCTGGATCACTACTGCTGGGATTGAGAACAATATGTAATACCGGGGTTTGAAATTGGGTCAGCTGCATGCAAGGCAAGTGCCCTACTTGTGATACTATTGCTCTGGTCCATCATGATTTTTTTTTTTTTGGTTTTGGGCTACAACCGGCAGTGCTCAGGGGTTACTCCTGGCTATCTGCTCAGAAATAGCTCCTGGCAGACACAGGGGACCATATGGGACGCCGGGATTAGGTCCTGAATCGGCTGCTTGCAAGGCAAACGCTGCTGTGCTATCTCTCCGGCCGCCCATCATGGATTTTTTTTAAAAATGCATAATAATTTACATTATTTCAAAAATAACAACTAAATAAGACCCTGTGGGATAATTTTGTCTCAGTATTTATCATCTGATACTAGTTAGACAGTGGTTAAAACTGAATGTTAAATGGTTAGAACATCCTGAAACCTATCGAGGAACCTTTCTCTATAGAGTACTAGAGGTATTTCCGTTCAGAGCCTATGTTTACCTCTTCTTCTTCAGCTTTATGGTGTGACTCTTTTATAATGTTTTGGTAAAGGAACATTGCCTTATAATTATATATAAGTTTCACATGTTCAGCATTATAATTTGACATATGTATATATTTATTATGATCACCAATAAAAGTCTAATTTGCATCTACTATCAAAATTAGTTCCCTTTCCCTGATTCACCTAATTCTAATATGCTGGTAACCAATAATGTATTCTACAAGTTCATGTTTGTTTTTTATTTTGTTTATTTGTATTGAATCTATATTATATGATATTGTCCTTTTACTTTTAATTCATCTCACTCAGGATAATATCCTCAAGGTCTATCCATGCTGTCACCAATAGCAGGATTTCTTTCTTTTTTTTTTTTTTTTTTTTACAAATAGCTGAGTAGTATTCCATTTATAAATAAAATGCTACTTACAAATAAGGAAATCATATAGGATGCCAGGGATCAAAGTCAGGTTGGTCTCATGTAAGGTAAGTCCCTAACTCCACATCCACCTCCCCATTTTCATATCTGTTGATGAACATTTGGGTTGTTTTCTTTTTTTGCAAATTTTAAATAATAGTGTAATAAACATGGATTTGCATATAATTTTTGAATTTTTTGTTGTTGTTTTGGGTTTTGGGCCACACCTCGTGGTACTCAGGCTTACTCCTGGCTCTGTGCTCAGGGATTAGTGCTGTGTTCTATGAAAGCAAACACAAGACTCTGTGCTTTGTGTAAGGCAAATGCCATACTATTGCTCTGACTCTCTGCATATATATTTTTTGAATTACTGTTTTCAATTGGTATTTTGTTTTTAAGACATTTTAAAAGACAAAGGAAAATGTTATAAAACTTGTAAAAAGAATTTTGTAGAAAATTTATCCCTAACAAAAAATGCAAGGTTGGAATAAAACAATTTTTATTGGGTAAACAATTTAATTATTTTTATTTATTAATTAAAATATTGGGAGGAACACCAGCAGTGTTTAAGGCTTGCTCTTGTATCTGTACTCAGAGATTCTTTCTGGAGGTGCTTAGGAGACTATATTGCTGCCAAAAATAGAACCCATGCAAGTCAAATGCTCTACCTGTAGTACTATCTGTCTGCCCCCTTATTAAGTCTTTTAAATACATAACAGGGAAGCAAAAGTAAGTCTAGGAAAGAATAGTTGAAGAAATTTCAAATATAGAAGGAAGCATCAGCAAGAGTAAAACATAATTTTTCAAACTTTATATTTTTAGGGTACCTGTTAATTTACTGTGTGAAATATCCCAGTCTTAGCTCTTAATGTACCTACTGATTTTTTTTTTTTTGTTAGTTTTTGGACCATAGCCCAAAACTCCGTATTTGCAAGGCACCTTTTTTTACTTTGAGTTATTTCTGTGGACCCACTTTGTCACTCATAGTTTTGAGTGGAAATCAACAAATATATATGCTGAAAATCTAACATGCTTTTATTCCTAAGAAACGAAAGGAGTATGAGGGGCTGGAGATGTAATTTAGTGGTAGAGTACATGCACCTTATGCATGAGGCTCTGGGCTTGAGCCTTAGTATCACTTCCCTAAATGTCAAATTGAGTTTGTCTCCAATAAGCACAACATCAACTAAGGTAGACATAACCTTAAAGACATTAAAGAGAAAATAGATAACAAAATAATAATTAAACATCTTTGAGGACTCATTCTCTATTCTCTAATACAAGAGGTCTCTTCTACCCATTGAAGATATATGTAGGATCTCTATTGCTTGAGATAATTTATGTAAACAAGTTGTCCAAATAACAGTACTCAATGGCAAGAATCTGGAGAGGATATGCATTAAGAGAATATGGTTTGAATATGGATGATATCAAACAATCCAAAACATCTACTTGCTTAGACTCATTTATGATCTAATCAATTCTAGAGAGAGAAGCACCTGGGATGGAAGTCCATGGATGGAAGACAGTATGGGAGCAAAGTTCTGAGGAAGTTTTCTGAAGAAATGAATGCTATTTTATTGGAGGATAAAATGGAGAATATACCTTAGGGGGAAAGGGTCTATGATGGGAAGGTGAGAGGCATGTGTTAGGACTTGTTATTTCAATAAACTGATTTGAAAGGGTGAGGGGATAAAGAGTAGGAACAAGGACAGGAGCAGCATATGAAGCAATATACCCTAAATGCCCAGACAAGAAATCTTTTTAATGTGCTGTCTATTGTGGAAAGGAACAGGGTGGGCTTGGCAGCAGATGTTTTTAAATAACACACTACACCTAGACAGCGAAAGAACACCACTTAGCTACATTAGGATTTAAATGTTAGCTGGAAGTTGCTAATCACAGTGGTTTCTTCTGGAACCTGGGGCATACACAAAAGTCACATTTTGAAGATCTATATTTAACTAGCCAAGTTTCTTTTACAGACTTTGGTCTTGAGTGTTTGATCATTTTTTGTTTATTCCATTTGATGAGCCTGGTCTCATGCAGTTTTTTTGTGTGATCCTTAAACATGAGTGTCTTTAAAATAAAAGGAGGAACAGTGTTCTGCCACTACCTTTACTGACTACTCCAGCAACAGCTTGCAGAGACTTCTGTATTATTACTGGTCTTGTAACAAAGCCATAAAGATAGACAAGAGGACCAAGCACCCCTTTTATATATTTGTGACTGAGGACAGTGACTGCAGAACTATAAGTGACTTCTCTTTCATTAAAGATCAGAATAGTGCCAGGCAGATAGTTCAAAGAGCTGGAGCACATGGTTTGTATGCAGAGACTCCAGGTTTGATCCCCCAACACCACATAGTTTACTGAGCTCTAGGCCTGAAGTAGCTGCTATATATATTTCTATATAGTTATAGAAATTCTATATAGTTATAGAAATGCTGTTGTGGTCATATAGTGGGAAAAATAGAATTTAGTCAAGGAATAAGGATAACACAGCCTTCATGTATTATACTCTTCAATAGGTCAATGAAAAGTATTTGGCTAGATATTTGCTGATTTAAAAGCATTTGATGTTAGCCAGAGTGATAATACAATGAGTATGGCATTTGCCTTGCATGAGGTTGGTTCCCATATGATCCCCAGTGCACTGCCAGGAGTGATCCCTGAGCACAGAGCCAGGAGTAAGCCTTGGGAATCCCCCATTAATTGGGATATATGCAAATTAATGCATCCTCAAGCTTGATACGAAGTGATTCTTAATACATTATACTGAAAAATTGAATTACTTTTGTAATCTATATAAAAGAATTATGAAACAACTATCCACAAGAGAATTCATTGTATATGCTTCTTTTTATTTGCTTTGTTTTAAAACTATTGCAGATACAGCAGGTAGAGCCTTTGACTTGCACATGGCCAATCTGGATTTGATTTCTGGCACCCTATATGGTCCTCCAAATCATCAAGAGTGATCTTGAGCATAGAGTTAAGATTTCATGCACACACTGCCAGGTATGTCCCCTGCCCCCTCCTAAATAATAAAACACCCCTCAGAACTTTGGGAAGTAGAAGAGAAGAATATAAAAGAAAAAATAACAATATCTAAATTTACTTTTCAGAAATAATCACTGTTAATGTTTAGGTAATTTTTTGCATGTTTATATAATTATATATAACATGTGCATGTATAAATTTTGTAAGTACAGTGATTATGGTGTATGCCTAGTAATTGCCAACTTGAGCTTGGTCCCCTGAGCATTAGTGAGTGCAGCCCTAAAGACCTCTGTGTACTGCTGTGGTTTCCCAGGTATCCCTAGCACTGCAGGACCTAAGTAGCATTGCATCCTCAGACCTTGCATGGGATTATAATTCAATTGACTGAGAATTTCTGGGACACTTTGAGCCTCCTGAGAACATTTTGTGAGGACAAACTTCTGCCTACTACACCAACAAAAGATAGTAACAAGATTTGCAAATATATATGTACAACATATGACTCTCCAAGCTTAATCATGTTTGGATTATTTTGTATCAAAACACAGTTCATATCATGCCCCTGTCTCTTTTTGCATTCAATTTGAGCAGCACTCAATATCTAATAATATCATACTAAAATGAAATCCAAACAGATAAAAGATTATGAATGTGTCAATGCAGCCTTACGTCTTACTAAAAAAGAAGAGCTCAGATACAGGATTGTACATTGCCCTACATTGGTTATTTGATTAACACATGCTTAGAGCCTCGAAATGGATGCCTAAATAGCCTCCATTCCAGAGCTCCATGGTAAAGATAGCACTTGAGCTAGCCAAATATTTTCACATATTGGTATTATATGATTGGACATTCTTGTTTTTCATATGTAAAGATGTCTACATACTGGAGATTTTATGGGCTTAGCATACCCCTACAGTACACTATCACTATGCCAGAAAACAATGAGTTTTTCTTAATTGTGATGTATAGAGGTCCTCTGAAGAGCATTTATTGTGCAGCTGCACTGGTTAGCCTTCCCTTTCTTTCTGCCTTCCTATCTGGCTGCACAGGAGGTGAGACGCCAGGGAGGAGTTCAAGGAGGCTGGTATGTGCTCTCCCACCCTTCACCACAAGTCCAGCTGCTTAAGCTGATGCAGCCACACAGAGAGCTAAGGAAACTTAAAAAACTTAATTAAGGGAAAAAAAGCAAACAAAATAATACTATAGTGGATTTACTTCATGCTGTAGTCTTGCCAGGAAAACCGCAGAGGCTGCATTTATATGTTTCTTATATAAGACATATCTAATTAAAACAGGAGACGGGACAACAAGCTTTCTTCTAAGTTCATTTAAATACAT
The DNA here is from genome assembly GCF_024139225.1 of Suncus etruscus. NCBI lineage: Eukaryota > Metazoa > Chordata > Mammalia > Eulipotyphla > Soricidae > Suncus > Suncus etruscus. The sequence goes on from NC_064848.1 coordinate 90,396,504, forward strand.
GTTTATGTTGTGTTTCAATTCCCTGTGGGGTAATGTAACACTGATCCAAAGGCATAAAAGCAATTTGATTAGGTAACTGTAGGCCTTTTTGAATACTTCCAGCCTTAAATACTTAAGACTTAATCCTCTTTCTCTCTCGTCCCCCAAACCCATATAAAAGCTGTCTACCGATGCTTGGCAGGCCCCAGTCATGAATACAGCATTTCTGAGGCTGCTGATTAACTGTCACCTTTGTTCTATCTTGTCTCTCTTACTATGGCACTTCAGCTAAGAGATTATTATATCGGAGTATTAAATTTTCCTCTTTGCTTATATGATTTATATTATATATGACATCTTTTATACGACATCTATATCTTAAGAAAGCATGCAGTGTTTCTCTTTCAGACTTTTTTTCTCTTTGGCTTTGGGCAACTTCTATCTTGTTTCTGGGGGGTGGAGGTCCTCGAATGTGGTTTTGGGTAGATCATGTGTGCCAGTGATCAAACCCAGTCCCCCTTATATAAAACCTTTTTGAGTCATCTCTCTGGTCCCATGCTGTTTCGTTGTTAAAAATCAGCGAGGATATTTAAATTTAACTTCACTCTGAGGAAATTTAAAATGTTTATGATTAATTCCAAGTACATGATGCTTCGGAATGTAAGATATCCTTGTGTGAGCTCCAGTCATGCATTTTATTTTAGTACCTAGCTTCTGATGATGTTGTCCGTGGTCCTGCATGACCTGGGAGCTTATTAGAGATGCTGAATCTTGGGGTATTTCCAAAACCAAAGAAAGGTATTAAAATGTAAATGTTACTAAGATACCTAAATGATTAGTGAGCTGCTTGAGTAACTTGAGTTTGGATACTCTGGACAAATGCTTCTTTCCCCAGACACCTCTTTTCTGTTATGCTTTTGGCCACACTGGTGATGCTCAGAGGTTACTCCTAGCTCTGCACTTAGGAATTACTTTTGGCAGTACAGGAGAACCATAGGAGATGCCCAAGATCAAATCTTGGTCAGTACTCACAAGGCTATTACCCATTGTACTATCACTCCAACACCCAGACTCATCTTCTTTTTCCTTTTTAATAATTTATACACCATGATTACAAATATAATTATAGTTGAGTTTTAGTCATAATAAGAAAACTCCCCTTCACCTGTGCAACCTTTCCATCACCAATGCCCCCATCTCTTATCTCCCCACCCCCGCCTGTATTCGAGACAGGCTTTCTACATCCCTCACTCACTAGCATTGTTATGTTAGTTCTCAGCATAGTTATTTCTCTAACTGCACTCACCACTCTTTGTAGTGAGCTTCATATCTTGAGCTGGTCCTTCTGGTCCTCAACTCTGGGAATTATTTCAATGTCTTTAATTTTATTAAAACCCATAGATGAGTAAGACTATTCTGTGTCTCTCTTTCCCTCTGATTAATTTCACTGAGCATAATAGATTCCATGTACATTTATGTATAGGACAATTTTATGACTTCATCTATCCTGACAGCTCCATAAAATTCCATTGTGTATATGTACCACAGTTTTTTAGCCATTCATCTGTTCAAGGGCATCTTGGTTATTTCCAGAGTCTGGCTATTGTAAAAGGTGCTGCGATGAATATAGGTGTGAGGAAGGGAATTTTGTATTGGATTTTTTTTTGTTCCTAGGGCCAGACACATCTTCTTAAGATATTAGGCAGGTTCTCAAATAGGAAGACAAATGATAATAGTCTATGATCTTAAGTTCATCCTCTGGTATCTTGAGCAGTCTATGATTTAGGGCCCCTACTAAGTACAATAAGAATATATACACAACGAATACTGTTCAGCAATGAGAGCAGATGCAATCAGGTCATTCTCTGCAACTGGATGAATTTGGAAGGGATCATGCTAAGTGAGGTGACTCAGATGGAAGAAGACAGTCAATGAATGGTCTTGTTCATATGTGGAATGTAAGGAAACAAAGCAAAGGAATGGACAGTCTTCACTGGAAACAAACTAAGATACGGTCAATAGAGTCTGTGATTTTTGAGCAATGAGGTGAAGGAAGATTTCTGACTTTGGTGTTTTGAGGGAAGAGCATTGCAAGTATATAACAATAATATGGAAACTTCTGTGATTTATGTTACCAAAATTTTTTTTATTTAAATGACAGACATTTATTAGAATATAACGGCAAATCTTAACAGTGATATTTAAGGTACACAGTGACAATAAATGAGGGCCTTTCCACCAGCAAAGTTGTCCTACCTTCATCCCTGTTCCCAAGCATATATCCCTTATCTCCCTCTTTTATCCCCCAGAATGCTAGTTCATCTAAAAGCATATATGTTAACACTAATACAAACCTTTTTTTTTTTTTTTTTTTGCAGTTCTAGATATTTTTGCTAGTGGTTTCTTAAAGGTTTGGAGTCAAAGGAGCACTGTAAAAACAATGTTAGTGTGGCAATTATCATTTGCATGGGCCCACCAAAGTATGGGGGTCATGAAAAGGAAAAACTTTGGCCTAAGTACAAGGAGAAGTTTCCTGACATAAGACCATTTCTAGGCTCCAGGCAAACTAGTTTGTCCAATTCCGGTCATTGTCTGTAGTGCCCATACAGTTATATTTTTCACAGTCTCTGTTGTTGATCTCACGTTTCTGTATTGAAGGTCCTGGAATCTGTATATCCTACATTGAAGTCAGGATGGTGCGGAGTGGCGTCTAATTTCAACTCGCAATTAACAGGCAATGCAGAAAGCCCTGTCCAGTAAGCAGGTAGTTGTTGTTGTTTAAGTCTTCTCAGTGTTAAGGGAAGACTATTTTGAGTAAATCGATGTTAGAGCAGCAGTAGGGTCTTCCCTGGTAGAGGATTGCTTCCAGGTGATGTCATAAACAATGTTGGATGTTTCATGGATGGCTTCCCTGGTTCAGGGGTGACTGGAAAATATGCAAACCTCTAAGACATGTGCCAGGTCATCATGTCAATGTTCAGGGTTTGTAAGATTCCTTTGCACCACAAGATTTGTGTGTTCCTATCTCTATTAGATAAGAACTTATTTGTATGTATAGTATTTTCCATTTTAATGTGCCCATGCAAACAAGGAATAATGCCACCTGGCATTATCTGCACATAAGGGGGTCGCAAGAACAAGTCCAAGAATCCCCGTGACCTGGTTCAAACATAAGCATTAAACTGAGGGACTCTTTCACCAAAATTCCTTATTGAACAGTTCACAGCGAGATAGGTGCCTATGGGGATACTAGAACAAGTCCAACAATCCAATTGACTTGGTTCTTATATAAACGTTAAATGAAGGGACACTTGTACACACTTCCTTATTTAACAAATAACAAAGGGAAGGAAAGATAGAGAGGGACTCTTTCATCAAAATACCTTATTGAACAATTCACAAAGAAGAGAAAAGATAAAAAGTGGGGAAAATAAACAATCTAACTTAAGACAGTAGACTCAATTGTCACCGTTCATGGGAACTAATCAGAAACTTAGTATGGTAGCAACCACAGTTAAACAATGAAAGAAGGAAGAGGCCAAGAGGCCGCTGAGAGTAAACACGTAGGAAAAGAGTACTGGCCTCTTCCCAGCCTGTGAGTCCATCCTCTCATTTTTATTTTAAAAATATATCATACATTTACTTTCTCTTTTTCAGGCAAAACCACGTAACTTGAACTAGCTAGCCCTGCCCCCACTTACAGGGGGAAATAAGGGAGGCAGCAAGACCAAACTGATGCAAAACTACTAAGTAGTAGGTTAGATACAGAGGGGACCATATATTCTAGCCGCCCTGAGGGGGAGGGAAGAGGAAATGGGAGGTAGGACAAAAACGGAGGGTTAGGGAGGACAATTTGGGGATGGGAAGCCCCCCTGATTTTATGTAAATATGTACCTAAAATATTGTCAACAATATGTAAGCCACTATGATCAAAATAAAAATTATATTAAAAAAAAAGGAGAGAATAAATATGGTGAATATTTTTAAAGAAAAAAAATATATATCATACCCCTACCCGAACTGGTCTCTTCCCAAACTGAGAGTCAATCCTCTGATTTTTATTTTAAATATATATCGTACCCCCGCACTTTTTTAAAATGGAGACCAATGAGAAGAAAAAAAATACCAGTGAATGTCACGACGTAATGTCCTGACATACACCAGTGCTGCATTGGCCCGCCATCCACCCCATGTGTCCCCCCCCTTAGTGTGGGGAGAGAAAGGGGGAAAGCCTGAGGTCCACGATAGAGTCCACCTGGGCCAGCAACCAGGGAAGGCCTGGAGTAGGGGGGAAATAGGGAAACGGCTGGAGGCCTGCCAAGCCTCCCAGCACCCCCCAAGCTAGGGAGAATGCCATCCGGCATGGGGTGTCCCCTAACCCCATACCTGGGAAGAGCTGACCTCCAAGATCAAGGAACCGGAAGCCAGCTATCTGCCCGGCCCCTCCCTTTGCTCCTCCTCCCTAGTGTGTGGGGGGGAAGCCTGGAGACCCCTAATGGAATCTACCTGGAACCCATAGCAGGCCACCCGAGGTGGCACTCAGGCCAGGCCTAGAGTCCAGGGGGAAATAGGGGAACGGATGGAGGCCTGCCAAGTCTCCCAGCACCCCTCAAGCTAGGGAGAATGCCATCCGGCATGGGGTGTCCCCTAACCCCATACCTGGGAAGAGCTGGCCTCCAGGATCAAGGCATTGGAAGCCAGCTATCTGCCTACCAAAATATTTTTTAAAACTAAATATGAATTCAAAAAAATAAAGTAAATTTTAAAAATTAAAAAAAATTAAATTTGGGATGGGAGAGATAGTGCAGCAGGTAGGAGCTTGCCTTGCATGCAGTTGACCAAGGTTTAATCCCTGGGATCCAATATGTTGTTCTGAGCACTGCCTGGAGTGATTATTGAACATAGAGCCAGGAGTAACCCCTGAGCACTCCCCACAAAAGAAATAGAAGCACTGTAAAAGTTTTCAGAGCCCTATTTGATTATGTCAAATTTAATTTGAAAATTTGTGGTATATAAATAGATAGCTTTAAAAAAGGATACATTTCAAATTGCTTCCTCCCCTGATGGACAGGTAGCTTCTCTTTTACTTTCCAACTGTATTTTCTGGAAAAAAAACCATAAATAAAAAGGTTATATTTTTGAGTCATAGAGATAATACTAAGGGTAAGTTATTGTTGAATCCTGGGTGTTGCCTGAGCACAGGGCTGGAAATAATAATCTGGCAAGCACTGCCAGAAGTCATCAACTCACACTCTTCAATAAAAAAATGTAAAAAGAAATTACAAACCTTAGTTTTTATTAACATATTTAAACTGAGTATTTATAAAACAAGAAGGTTAAAATACATCTCTATATGAGTCTCTATAAGTTAATTATAGGTTAATTATTTTCTATAGTACTTGAAAAATATTACCTATAACTACACAGGTTAGATCTATGTTTTTATAATTAATATAGATCTAGTTTGATCTATCTTTGAACTTTATATTGTATAGGTTGTGACATTTTTGAGAAAAACTATAATTGTACACATGCACATTTAAAAATAATTTATGAACATTATTGGCTATTCAAAGTGCCATTTGGGCTCAAGTAAATCATAAATTAATTTTATGATTTGTTTTAAAATAAATCTTATTCTAATAACTTGTCATATTTCTATATTTTAAAGGAGATACTATTGCCAAAGACTTAAATCGTGAATAAAAAATAAAAGTGTATTTGTTTAAACAGTCTTGAAAGTAATTAAGATGTTACTACTTCAAAAAGAAGTTCAGAATAATGTAATCTCTCTAATTATATAGAAGCCACCACTGTTCATTCTATAAATGGCCCCTTATAATTTTTATTGTAAAGAATAGTAGACAAAATGTAGACATTAATTCTAGTTTTGTCAAAGTCATCCTTGGTCAGTATGAATATTAGCAACTCAATGTAATTTTTTTAAATTTGTTTTTGGGCTAGTGGCATTCAAGGCTTACTCCTTGCTCTACACTCAAGGATCACTCCTGTTGGAGCTTAAGGGGCCTCATAGAATGCAGTGTGACCTGTGATGGAATGTGGGGCAGCCATATGCAAGGCAAGTGCCCTACCCACTGCTCCTGCCCTGCAATTCACATAATTTCACAATACAAGTCCAATACTAAAATGTTCAGCTCCTGTGATAGCATCATCATCTTAAGGGATTAATGTTTAGAGTCTTTCAGATATTACCAGATTTATTGAATAGGCCAATTTAGTCCATATTCGCAAGAAATTATCACATAAGAAAAAGTATTCTAATGAGAAAGCATCGGCTTGTAGTATAAAAGGACTCAGGTCTAAATCCCTGGTTTAAGAATTTGTGTATTCACCAAGAATTACTTTTTAAATCATAATAGTTTTTTTTTTGGGGGGGGGGCACATCCGGCGGTGCTCAGGGGTTACTCCTGGCTGTTTGCTCAGAAATAGCTCCTGGCAGGCACGGGGGACCATATGGGACACCAGGATTCGAACCAACCACCTTGGTCCTGGATCGGCTGCTTGCAAGGCAAATGCCGCTGTGATATCTCTCCGGGCCCAAATCATAATAGTTTTAATAAAATAAAGAATTTATGTATTTAGGGCTGGAGAGATAGTAGGGTCCTTTCCTTGTATGTTGCCAAAAGTGGGTTCAATCCCTAGCACCCTAGTCTGCCAGAAATGATCCCCAAGAGCAGATTCAGGAGTAAGTCCTGAGCATTGCTGGGTGTAGACCCTAAACAAAACAAATGATCAAAATATTTTAAAATAATTTATATGTTCACAGTGTAGTTGTATTATTTAATTAAAGAGTTTCATATATTTAAGGGCAATGTTCATGGTACCTATCGTCTTCCCACCCAATATTGGAAAAAGTGCAGTGGTATATAAAATGGAAATGTTTGTTTGAATTTATAATTTCTTCTTTAAACTTTAAGATAATTTGGGGGCCTAAGCAAGTGTATGTAGGGCACTTGCTTTGAGTGCAATTTACCTGGGTTTGATTTCCAGTATCATATATGCCCCACCTAGCTATATCAGAAGTATTCCTTGAGTACAGAGCCAGGAATAAACCCTAAGCACCACTAGGTGTGCTTAGTGAAAGTTTTATTTGTATTACATATATAACAAAATATGCTGTTACTCATGCATAATATAATTAAAAAGAAATATTCATTATAGATCATATACAATTCATGCATTTGGTTATAGTGATTTTTAAAAAAATTATTCATGAGGTGGCATTCCCAACTTTACGCAGGACTCATTCCTGGCAAATTTGTCATGGTTACATATCAGGCAAGATACTTAACCCCTATACTATCTCTCTGGCCCTGCAGTGTGATTTTCTAAACATTCAATTTTATATTCTGGGAAGACAGACATTATCCTGGATACCAAAGGAAAGCTTTGGAAAAATTTGAAGGAAGAGTACCATTTAGAAGATGGTGCTATTTATTTAAACAAGGGAAATAGAGTCTAGCAGGCAGTTCACGAAAAAGTAACTGATTAGCACACACGCACACACAAACTTTAAGCAAGGATATCTCAAAGTCAATATATATAAAGAAAAAATGAAAGATTATAACTTCTCCAGAAATCTTGAGCCTACATCAGATGAAAAGTGATAAAGGTCTTTGGCTAAAAATAAGTTCAATTAAAAATAAGTCCAATTTGGAGCAGTTCTTAGATAGGTGTAAGGACATAAAATGTAAACTTAATCAGTAGTTAGAAAAGAAAACTATATAGTGAAATCAAGGGCATGTGTACATGAGAGTTGGGGATATCTTGGCACTTTTCCAGGAAGGGCCAGCGCAGTTCTCTAATGTGGTTAGAATAGGCTTGGCCAGTTGGGGGCAGCAGAGCACCGCTGAATATGGGGGACAGTGCGGACCAGGGCTCTGGCAGTTGATTTTTGTACTGAACCTTTGGATGTGCTCTCATTTGGAGGCAAGGAAAACTAACTACACAGCCAGTTAAACACAAAGAGGCAATAGGGCCTCTCTGGATTAGTAAATATATATTTACAGAAGCCAAAGGGGGGCACGAATATTAGTTTGGGGGAGTATGCAAGTGCACAAAAACATCAGCTAGTGACTAAAGAAGTGATTTAAAAGAGTAGTTGGAACTGTATAAAAATTATAGGAATTTAATGGGAGACAGATAAAAAATGAAAATGTATGTTTTATTAAGCTTGCCACTTCTATTTTTTCCTGAATTAAGGCAGTTTTACAGGGGACTCTGAATAATGTTTTTTGAAAATTACTAATTAATTTTATGGGACTATAAATAGCTTCTAGAAGCGTTGTTTAAGAGGGAGGCAGAAAATAGGTGGAGATATTTTTTAATATAAAGTGTCCATATAAATGTTTATGAATTAATGGAATCATCTCATGAAAAGATTAACTCAGTATGTCAGTAAGAGAAAGAATGAGGAAATAGTTATGAAGACATTTCTGAGAGAAAAGTAAAACTTTGGAACAGTGAGTAGGAAGGAAGAAGATATGGATAAAAGGAGTGTGAATTTTATTAAAAATAGCAAATTTGGGTATGGAGCAGTGGCCCAGCGGTGGGGTGTTTGCCTTGCACATGGCTAACTTAGGATGGACCGTTTTGTGGAGTCTAAGGAAAATGGCTCCTGGCAGTCACATATCAGGAAATGTCCTCAAGCAGGGGACATCTCAGCAACCAAATCTGGTAGCAAGCAAAAGTCCATGGTGAAAGGGGTGAAGGAAAAGGCGGCATCGAGAGTAAATCAATAGCAGCAGAGTGTCTGTTTCTTCCCATGCTGAGAATCTATCTTTTCGCTTTGGGAGCTGGATGGCATCTGGCTGGGGTGGGGAGAATGTTCTGCTTCATAGGTAGTTAAAGACTGGGGGTAAAAGAGGTTAAATGTGGGGAAATAACATGAAGGGCAAGAAAAGGGTATGTAAGGTGGTAAGCAAAGAGGGGGAAGGAGGAGTTATCTATGATAGGGGAGGGAACTCTACACAACATAGACATTAAGTCTATTACAGACATTAGATTGACATTGGTATGGTGAACACATACTCTTATGCACATATATTGGCAGACCCAGCAGATTGATCCCTAGGTTACTTTTGAAAAACTAAATCAGGTGATATGAGACAAAACACTTTAAAAACATTTAAAAAAAATAAAGGTAAAGCTGGCAAGTCTGATGTGAAGGATTTTTCTTTGTTTTCAGGGCATTCATGGTTAGTGAGGGTGAACTTAACTCAGTGGTTCTCAAATAGTGAGGCTTGCCCCCCCAGGGGGGGTGTGAGGCTCCGTAAAGGGGGATGCTTTTGACCTCGGCAAACACTGTCATAATAATCTAAGCCCCGTATTTATGTCTCTGTATGTCTCTGAAGCTGAGAATTGCTGTGTCCTGCCTCAAACCCCGCTTTGAAAAGCTATGCATTGCAAAACGTGCTCATTGTAGCCATTAATCCAGACATCACCTCTGATTAAAAAATCAACTCAAATTATTTTATATATTTTTGTTTTGCAGGTTAAAGTTTTTTTTAATAAAGATACTATTTACAGTCAGGTGGGGTGTGTGTAAAATGTTTTCTTCTTCCTAGGGGGGCATGACAGAAAATAATTGAGAAGCACTGATTTAACTGAAGAGAGGCTTCATAGATTAAGTTGAGTATAGAGTATTCTTAAAAAAAAAACAAGTGATATGCTAATGAGAACTGTCTGGGGAGTCAATACATGAAATTAAAGTTATATCTATTACAGACGAATGTTAGACAGCCTTTGGTATAAAAAACCAAATATACTCATGTGTATATATATCAATAGACTCTAAGGATTGATTCACAGGTTATAATTGAAAAGCTGACCCTGGTGAAATGGGAATGAATGCTTTATTTTTCCCAATCCGCTCCCCCCAAATTTTTTTTTTAAAGAAACAACAAAGGAAAGAAATTAAAATAGAAAATATAATATATTGCAGCCAGCATGTCTACTGTAAAGATTTTCCATTTTCTGGGCCATTGCTGGTTGGTGAGGGTAAACATACCGGCAAAAAGCTTCATGGCTTAGATTGTGTATAGTGCCTTCTAAAAAATTAAGTGATATGGTATTGAGCACTGTGTAGGGAGTATATACCCTGAAATATTGTCCAGCTTGTCTTAAGCATCCTGTTTCCTTTCCTAAAAGAAATCTAAAATTATGAGCATTATGGTATCATGGTAAACTACCTACAATATTCATATGAGTGCACTAGGGCCTGAGCGGGTTGGAAAATGAGGACTGATTGGAAGGAAGGAAAGCTGTTGAGAGACAGCCAGGAACAGTCTCTCTTTGAGAAGTGTTGGAGACAGTGTCCTGTCAGAGGATCAATTTTTCTGTCTTCTGTCTTTTATGCAGCCTTTTACCTAAGGCTGCCCACCTGCAGACTTTGCTGTAAGCTTTTGAGCTAACAGGAAAGGTATTTCACAGCTGAAGGAGATTTTTCTTTGAAGCCAAAGAGAAAAGTAAACACCCCCAATACCAGTTCCAGATCTAGACCACTCCCTTTAGCTTCTTTCCGGAGTTAATAGCTACCTTCAAAAACCTGCCCCTTCACAGACTGATGTTAGCCCAGATAAGCGGGCTGCAGATCCCACTTTGGAGACATAAGGTCTACCTCCCTTCTGAATATTTTACTGCCTTTGTTCTATAACCTTCGTGCCAAAAAGTATGATTGACATGTCTTTTTTCCTGCCCATTTCTCCTCCTCTATATAAGAGATGCTGAACCAATAAATTTTTACCTCTGATCGGATATTTCGCCTGAGGTCTTCATTTACTAACCTCTCTCAGATTTTTTACAGGTGTGGTTGTTCTTTTAACCCAGCCAAATAAAGATGTGGACGTCCAAGAGCCTCCCAGCCGTTTCCCCGCTGGCCGGGCCCCTCCGGGGGGCTTTAGGACCCCGCAGAGAAGTTAAGGCCTAGAGTTCCCTCCCCAGGGGAGCAGGCTGGCGTGGGGAGGGTGCCCCGTGGCACTGCTTAAACTCCATGGAGGGCATTCTGTCAGTAGTCTGCTTGCTATCCTACTGGCTTAGGGTTCCCTGTCTCCGGGTGCATGAGGGCTTGTAAAGGCGCTGGGGATCTGGACTCGACCCATTTTAAATCCCACACTACCAGAGTTTCAGAGGAAGACCTAAGTTGTGTATCATACATTAGAAAGTAAATGAATACCTTTTTAATATATCTTTTTAATATTTTTAAAGAATCTGTTATATTCCTTTACTTTGCTGCAATCATAGTTTTATAATGTTTATACTTTTATGATGATTTCATTTTTATTAGAATAGTTTTAGAATGTTGGTACTTTTTTTGAATTTTTATTTTATTTTATTATTTTTTTAAATTTTTATTGTGACCAAAGGCATTACAAATCGTTCACTGCATCATTTATGGTACATAGTGATAGAATGTTTGTACTTTTTACTATGGTTTTATTATTTTATTGTGGTGGCTGAAGAATAAGGTCTATAAAATTTCTGCCTTTTACAAGATATTAATAATTTAAATTTAAAAAACTTCAATAAATTTTTCTAGGTTTTATAAGCAATTTTACAGAATATGGAAGATAATATGACTTCTATTTCAACACTGTAAAAGGAATAATGTAAAATATGTTTTTATATATAAAACAGATATGATTAGTTAAAAGTCAGAGGACAGTTAAGTCTTACCAGAAGCAAAAGTATTATTATTTGGTTATATTTGTTTCTAGGTTTTCTTCTACTTAAAACAACACAACAAACTAAACTTATTATTTGTATTTTGCATCTTGATATTGAACAAAATTAATATGCATTTTCTGACATTAAATATCATCAGGAAAAATTAAAAAAAATAGATGTTAGTATAAGAAGACATATCATTTAGAAAAGAATGTCCAAGGATGTAGACAGATAGTAAGGCTTTTCTTTTTTGCTTTCAGAAAGGTCTGTATTCACATACAAGGTTTGCCTTGCACATGGCTAACATGGGTTTGATTCCCATTGTCTCATGTTGGCCCCTGAATATTATCAGTGATTCCTTAGCATAAAATCCAGGAGTAAGTCCAGAATACTGACTGGTTTGGCTCAACCACACTCCTCTAAATATATCTGCAAAGAGAAGGTACTGCATTAACTAAGAATAGTGAATGAATCACAACAATGGTAATGAGTGAGAGAAGTAGAATGCCTGTCTTGAACACAGGCAGAAGATGGAGGATGAGTAAAATGGGGGGGGGGGCACTGGTGATGAAAGCTGCAATGGTGAAGGCGGGTGTTCTTTTTATAACTAAACCCAACTACAAACATGTTTGTAATCATGATGCTTAAATAAAGATATTATTTAAAAATAAAAAGAATAGTGAGTGAATGGAACAAAATAAAACAAAAATCAATGAATGTTCTAAGAAGCAGATAGACGTATCTTTAAAGATAAGAAATTGTTCCAAAACAAAGCATAAATGGATGCAAAAAAATGTAGAAAATATGGATGAAAATGTAAATTAATCTTAGATATTATTGGAAACATATAAATTATAAGGACATGATAAACATACTAAAGTTATGACGTGCTACAAGGTGTGGATCAAAAACAAAAAAGAGAAAGAACTATAAGGAGAGAAACAAATAGAATAAAAACTTACTAAGTGGCCAGAGAGGGAGAGAACTCCAAGGGTTGTTCATACATCCTTTGTTTGAGGAAGGCCAGGTTTGATCTCTGAGCACTGCTGGAAAAAGCCCAAGCACAATGGGTATGGCTTGACAATGAATAAAACTCAAAGAACAAACAAAGCAAGTAAACAAAAACAATGCAATCTTTCTCTTAATAGTTCAATAAAAAGCAGCAGAGTAGAAAAGATATGAAAATTGTTATAGGTACAAAACAAAATGTGATGGGAAAACTTAGTTCAAATACACCATGAAACACAGTCAATTTGAATAATTAAATTTGCCTGGGGCCAGAGAGATAGCATGGATATAAGGCTTTTGTCTTTCATGCAGAAGGTCATTGGTTTGAACCCTGAGCCTGCCAGGAACCCTGAGCACTGCCCTATAACCCTCCCCCCCCAAAATTTGTCTACTGAAAGATTATAATGATAAGAGTAAATTCCGGATGACAAAGGGGAGACAACACAAAATAACATGTTATGGCTGACAATAAAATACTTTTGAAGCAAATGCTAATAAAATGAATGAAATTATTACTATATTAGGTCAGAAAGTAGAAATTAAGTCAAATATAGTGAAAGGGGTAAGAAGTATTTTATGTTTCTAATAGGTAGAATAAGTGATAATCATAAATATTACTATGCTTGACATAATAAATTTTGAACTTTTTTTTGGTCTAAGTAAATTAAGACAAGGAGAAAGAATATAGAGAAGTACTTTATGAATTGATTTGATCTGTATAAGTGGCCTTATCAGATCTTATTTTCAACTTCAGGGTATTTTTATAACAGGCTAATTTGATAATTAGTTAGCCAAAATTGCAAAGTTAGGAAAACAAAGTTTTGTCTTCAAAATAAAGTTTACTGTCTAGGTCACTGTAAAAAAAAATCATCTATGATATTCTTAGTATTATTTCCTCATTCTTCTCAAGGCTTGACTATACCACTGTGACTTTCACCCATCACCTGCCGTTTCTGAGCATTTGCTGCCTAGTGTGTTATGATCCTCTTCTGCTCCCATTAGAATGAATGAATTCGTTATTTTTTTTTATTAATTCATTGGCAGAATTTAATAAGAATTTTGGCTCTGAAAGAAATATTCATTACCTGTGTATTTTAGACCAAGAGAAATCTGATAAAAGTAAATTCGAAAAAGAAACTAATTAATTTTCAATATTCAAGGATATTAACAGATGAAATAGGTTAGAAAAATTTCCTGAAATAAACCAACCTCAGTTCTTGCCATTAATGTGGCTTGTCATAGTACCACATTAAATCTATTTAAAAATATTATTTTTCTTAAGCAAACATTTTCCCTAAATTTAAGCTAAATGAAAAAGCCCAAAGTAATAAATGTTATACTACTAGAATAGTCAATATTTGTAATCCCACAGTGGTGGGCCGTGAAATGGATACTAAAACATATAAGTCTCTGGTAGCAGGTAGCTGGGGGTGCAATTTCTTTGTTTTTCAAAAAAAATGATCTTTATACAGGGAAAAGTTTGTAGCCTCTGTGGGAATTACATAAACTCCCATATTCTGCCTTGTTTATTACCAGCAAATAAATAATTAATCCTTTGGCAATCCTGCTGCTAAGAGGAGAGAGAGAGAGAGAGAGAGAGAGAGAGAGACAGAGACAGAGAGACAGAGAGAGACAGAGAGAGAGATGCTTGTATAGAGTAAAAGAAAGCAAGGAGAGGAAGACAATTAGAACTTTCTTGGAATGGTAATATTGTGTTTTCATACTTGCTAGGGAGGGTGTCTTCCAGAAAGGACCTTATATAACCAATTGAAAGAAATACAAATTAGCGGCAGGAGAAGCAGGGGTGGTCAGTGATAGGGCGTTTGCTTTGCACACGGTTGACCTAGGACAGGCCACTGTTTGATCCCCCAGTGTCCCATATGGTCCTCCAAGTTAGGAGCAATTTCTGAGCACCAGGAGTAACCCCTAAGCGTCACCAGGTGTGGCCCAAAAAACAACAAACAAAGAAATACAAATTAGCCAGGAAGGAGTACATGGCAGAGCATCCAAGAGTCTAGCAGGCTCAGAGGCACTCAGGATGCCTGACAAGTTGGGTGCATTATGAGTAAATCAGCGTGTCTGGAATTGGCCAATGAGTAAGAGCGCTAAGAGATAATTCAGAGGTGAAGAGAAGGATTTTACTGTTATGAGTATGTTATTGAATCTAACAAAAACAATAATAAAAAAAAAAGAGTGACATGATCTGATTTACAGTTTAGGTGATTCCTGACCAATTGATCATGACAGGACTCAGGAATACAAAAAGCTACAAGTATCCAGGGAAGAGATATGATGTGGCAGCAGGTATGAAATGGTCAAATTCTGTCTACATATTTTTGGTAGAACCATCAGAATTTGCATCAGAATCAGGGATGATGATTCTAGGAGAGAAAACACACCCCACGTCTGGGAGAGAGAACAGGGCCAACTTGCAAGAACTTTTGGCAAAGGTGGAGTTTGGTAAATGGATTTAATGTTGTCATTTCTGAATATGTAGTCAGATTCCCAAGATTATGGTCCTTGACACACTGTTTCCCAATGATTCCTTCACAGCCAATTTGCCTTGATCTAATGAAAGCAACCTTCTGGTCAGGGTACTACTTCAAAAGTGTCCTGTGCAAAGTTAGTGAGTGGGAAAAATTCTTGAATTCTTGAAATTTCTCACATAAAGCAAGACTACTCTTTGCTTGTTTTGGTTTGGGGGCCACACCGGGCAGCGCTCAGGAGTTATTCCTGACTCTGCTGTCAGAAGTCGCTCTTGGCAGGCTCGGGGCACCATCTAGAATGCCAGGAATCGAACTGGGGTCCGTCCAGGGTTGGCGCGTACACGGCAAACATTCTACCGCTGTGCTATTGCTCCAGTCCAGCCACAAGCATACTCTTTTGTTTTGTTTTGTTTTTGTGCCACACCCGGCGGTGCTCAGGGGTTACTTCTGGCTGTCTGCTCAGAAATAGCTCCTGGCAGGCACGGGGGACCATATGGGACACCGGGATTCGAACTAACCACCTTTGGTCCTGGATCGGCTGCTTGCAAGGCAAACGCCGCTGTGCTATCTCTCCGGGCCCTCAAGCATACTCTTAATACGGTAGAAATGAGTCCAGTTCATTATGGAAGGTTTCCTGGAGAGGCGCGGTCGTGATGCGGACAACAGAAGAATGTTAAAGAAAGGATGAAACCCAGGGAAGACAGCTTGCTTAAATTCCCAGTTCTCTGGACGGCACAATCCTGGAGCAGTCAAGGCGCAGGCGTGAGGAAGCCACGCCCCTTTCCGAGAAGAACCAGATTGTTTCCGGTTTGGGATTCCGTCACCGGAAAAAGGTCGCCCCGCCTCCTCCGCCCGACTTCCGGTTGACCTTCTCAGAGGGAGGGGTGGGGCGGGGCGGAGAAAACAGCGCTATTCCTCTGCGCAGGCGCACTCCACTCTCCACGTGCGGCGGTATGCCGGGCCGGCATGTGTCTCGCGTCCGGGCTTTGTATCGGCGCATCCTGCAGCTGCACCGCTTTCTGCCCCCGGACCTCAAAGCCCTCGGGGACCAGTATGTGAAGGACGAGTTTAGGAGACATAAGACCGTGGGTTCTGATGAGACCCAGCGTTTCTTGCAGGAATGGGAGGCAAGTGACTGGCCTCCTTTGAATCTATCTTTGGGGGGTTGGAGAGGGTCCCCCGCAGGCGTCCCGGGGCGCCTCGATGTGCACAAGGCCTCCCACCAGATCCAAAGCATCGACCACCCATTTCATCTGAGTGAAGTCGTTCCCAGCTTCGCTGACAGCCCTTGCCACAGTGACACCCCAAGTCCTTCCAGGCCTCACATGGGCTCCCTCACTTCCAAGAACATCCTCGGCTCAGTTTTGAACTTTAGTCCTTGTCAGGCGCTGCGCTGAGTGAGGGGCGAGGATGGGAGGGAGTAGAATGGAAAACTCCTGGTGCAGTTGATCACCTCACTAGGTTTTGACGCTTGGGTGGGTGGGGTGGAAGGGTGCTGGCGCCAGGGAAGAGTTGCCTCCAACTTTTCAAGGCCCCAGAAGTAAATCTGTGGTTTAACGTTGCCTTGGCTTTCAGACTCACGGCTCTGGTTTTTGCTTGCAATGCTCTCCGGTGGGGTTGACTGCTATCTGTAGACTTTGGAACTCTGGTGCCGACTACAAGTCTGAAGGAATAAAGTGCAGTTCAGAGAGCAAATTCAGTGGTGATTCGTTATTACTGAAGTCACATAACACGTGTCTCCTGGTCCTACACAATTGAAATAGAGTTTTAAACATGCATTTTAGACATGCTTTAGGGATGAACTACTGAGCTACCTCCCCCCACCCCTTTTTTTCTTTTTGGTTTTTGGGTCACACCCGGCAGCGCTCAGGGGTTACTCCTGGCTCTATGCTCAGAAATCGCTCCTGGCAGGCTCGGGAGACCATATGGGATGCCTGGATTAGAACCACGGTCCTTCTGCATGCAAGGCAAACGCCTTACCCCCATGCTATCTCTCTGGCTCACTTTGAGGATTTTTTTGTTTTGTTTTGTTTTGTTTTTTTGGGCCACACCCGGCGGTGCTCAGGGGTGACTCCTGGCTGTCTGCTCAGAAATAGCTCCTGGCAGACACGGGGGACCATATGGGACACCGAGATTCGAACCAACCACCTTTGGTCCTGGATCGGCTGCTTGCAAGGCAAATGCTGCTGTGCTATCTCTCTGGGCCCGCACTTTGAGGATCTTTTTTTTTTTTTTTGGTTTTTGGGCCACACCCGGTAACGCTCAGGGGTTACTCCTGGCTATGTGCTCAGAAGTTGCTCCTGGCTTGGGGGACCATATGGGACACCGGGGGATCGAACCGCGGTCCGTCCAAGGCTAGTGCAGGCAAGGCAGGCACCTTACCTTTAGCGCCACTGCCCGGCCCCGCACTTTGAGGATCTTAAGTGTAAGAACTGGAAGCTTTTTTAAGGGAAAGTTATAACTTGTTAGTGTGTGAGTGAAAAAGTATTGAAAAGGAAAAAAGAAAAAGAAAGTATTGAAAAAGGGATTTGAGTAATTAGTTGGAATGCTTCTATAGACAATTGTTGTTCATTATTTATTATTATGCAGCATTTTAATTCAGTTTTGGGAATGAATAAAAGTGTGTTGCATGGGGCAAGGGTAGTATAATTGATGACTTTGCAGCTGGATAAAGATAAATTTAAACTTAGTGATCTAATTATTTGGAGAAAATAATAAATCACAGTTGCACGGCAATTCTGTCCAAACCTAGAGATTGAAAGGAATGGATGGATCCTTTCAGTGAGCTAGTTTTTTTTTCTTTTCCAAGGATGAGAGTGGAAAAATTGTCATTATGAAGTAGGGAGAAAGGTTTGACTAGGACACTAGTTATTCTGGAGAGTGATGTCTTTCCAGCCTTCTGTTTTCTGCCAACTAGTTCTTCCAAATATGTAATTGTTATATTTGAAACTATTGGGAATGACATATGCTTCTATTTCTGTTGTCTTTTGGCTCTTAATGATTATGAATGTGGCACCTATCCGAGTATTATTACTTTGATACTTGTTACCTTTGTTGTTGTTATTTTTTGGGTTTTGGGCCACACCAAGTGACACTCGGGTTATTCCTGGCTATGCACTCAGAAATTGTTTCTGGCTTGGGGGACCATACGGGACACTGGGGATCGAACCGAGGTCTGTCCTGGATCTGCATGTGCAAGGCAAAGGCCCTACCGCTGTGCTATTGCTCTGGGCCCTCTTGTTACCTTTGAACTCTTACAGAAGGTGATATGATTGTGGATTTTTTAATTTATTGTGCTATGTAGGTGATTTCATGTTCTCTCACACATCTGAACTTAATCATGAGCTTGAGTAGATTCTGAATTTGCTTTATTTCAAAGACAAAGTTGGATTTGATGGTTGAATAAAGAGAAGAAGCAAACATGCTAGTGGGCCTGGAAATGTAGTTCAGCCTCTGTTCTATTCCTGGCCCGAAAAACAAAGGAAAAAGAATGCTACTGTGTTCTCTACAGTCTTCATTTGTGATCATGGAAAATTGGCTAATAAAAGATGGAGTTCAGCTGGGGAAGTTTCCGATAAAAGAACATTTATAAGAAAGCTGGAGTAAAGTTTCAGTTTATCATAGGGACAAAAATTAAATGCCTATATGATTAGGAAGAAATGTTGAAAATACCTTAGAAAAAATGTTTGATAACTGGTTGGCAAAATACCTGTCATCTTTCTCCCAAATCTTTTAGGAGGTAGCCATTAAAAGTATATTTTGGTCTGAGTAGATTAGAGGTCTTTCTCTGGCATTTAAAAAGTTCCAAGTATATTTATCCCTTGAAGAATAGCTGATTTGTAAAACTTAGACCTTCCTCACTCTTATTTTTAGGTAATCAGAATAAGCTGTCAAGATTGATATAGCAAAGCAAAATATGTTTGTGTTAGAATGAGACAAAGAATAAAAAAAATCTGTTCACAGAAGCTACTTATTATTACTATTATTATTAGTTTTATGGGTTTTTTTTGTTTGTTTTTTGGGTCACACCCAGCAGCGCTCAGAGGTTACTCATGGCTGTATGCTCAGAAATCGCTCCTGGCAGGCTCGGGGGACTATATGGGATGCCGGGATTCGAACCAATGACCTTCTGCATGCAAGGCAAACACCTTACCTCCATGCTATCTCTCCGGCCCCAGTTTTCTGTTTTTTTTTTTTATTTTAACCAAAAAATCTAATTATTTTAATTTATTCAATTTATTTTTTTTTACAGTCATTACTTAGGCTTTCTTTTTTTATTAATGATATGTTTAAGGGGTGGGGAGAAAGAATATATTTATTTAAGAATCATGATCAAAATTTGTTTATAGTTGGGTTTCAGTTATAGAAAAGAACAATTCTCCTTCACCAGTGTAACCTTCCCACCACCAATGCCCACCATCTCCCTCCTCCCCACCCTCTTTCTGTCTTTGAGACAGGCATTTTATTTCTATCATTCATTACCGTTGTCATGATAGTTGTTAATGCAATGATTTTTCTAACTGCACTCACCACTCTTTGTGGTAAGTTTCATACCATGGGCTGGTCCTTTCAGCCCTCATTTGTAGTATTATTGCAATAATGTCTTTTATTTTTCTTAAATCCTATAGATGAGTGAGGCTATTTTTTTGTCTGCTGTCTGTCTGTCTGTCTGTCTGTCTGTCTGTCTGTCTGTCTCTGACTTATTTCACTCAGCAAAATATTTTCCATCTCCATCCATATATAGGAAAATTTTATAACTTCATTTTTCCTGCCAGCTGCATAGGATATATATCTTTAGCGACTCATGTCTTGTTGGGCATCTGGGTTTTTTCCAGATTCTGGCTATAGTAAATAGCATTGCAACGAATATAAGTATAAGGAAGGGATTTTTGTATTGTGTTTTTGTGGTCCTAGGGTAGACCATTAGGAATGGTATAACTCAATTTTCAATTTTTTGAGGAATCTCCATATTGTTTTCTAGAAAGGCTGGGCTAAGTAGCATTCCCACCAGAAGTGAACGAGAGTTTCTTTCTCCCTACATCCTCATCAGCAGTGATTGTTTTTGTTCTTTGTGAAGTGTGTCAGTCTCTGTGGCATGAGATGGTGCCTCATTGTTGTTTTGATTCGTATCTCTCTGATGATCATCATTAGTGATGTGGAGCATTTTTTATGTGCTTTTTTGGCCAGTTGTATTTCTTCTTTGAGGAAGTGTCTATTCATTTCTTCTCCTCATTTTTTAATGGGTTAGAAGTTTATTTTTTGTTAAGTTCTGTCAGTATCTGTGTATCTTAGCTATTAGCCCCTTATTTGATGGGTATTGGGTGAATAGTTTCTCCCATTCTGTGGGTGGCCTTTGTGTCCAGTCAATATCTTCTTTGAAGTGTAGAAGCTTCTTAGCTTAATATTCGTTTATCTCTGCTTTTACTTGCTTGGAGAGTGATGTTTCCTCCTTGAAGATGCCTTTAAAGATATCAAGGGCATCCAGAGAGGAAAGGAAGAAGTTAAGCTCTCACTGTTTGCATATAACATTCTATTCTATTTAGAAAACCCTAAAGACTCTACCAGAAAGCCTCTAGAAACAATAGACTTATATAGCAAAGTCGCAGTCTACAAAATTAGCATGCAAAAATTAATGATTTGATACACAATTAATGATAGAAAAGAAATGGACATTAAAAAAATCTCATTCATAATAGTGTCACACAAACTCAAATACCTTGGCATCAACTTAAATAAAGAGGTGAAAGACCTATACAAAGAAAACTACAAAACACTGCTTCAAGAAATTTAAGAAGACACAAGGAAAAGGAAACACATACTCTGTTCATGTATTGGGAGGATTAACATCATTAAAATGGCAATACACCCCACAGCATTGAACAGATTTAACGCAATTTCTCTAAGGATACCTATGACATTCTTCAAAGAAGTAGATCAAACACTACTGAAATTCATTTGGAACAAACAATAAACACCCACAAATATCTAAAACAACCCTTAGGAAAAAGAATATGGGTGCTACTGGAGTAGCTGCTGCCAGATACAAGATCCTTCCCCTCTGGCAAAGCCCATGCTGTCAGTTTCTTTTTAGAAAAGAACCTTTGATACACCAGACACCAAGACATGGTGGATGATACTACATAGTGTAGACTCCTCTTATAGTGCTCACTACCATAATGTTTAGTACTCTAGACGTGAAAATTATGTTTACCTTAAGCGCTCCATCCACACAATCTAATCCTGAAAGCTTCATTTATTAAATTCACCCTGCCATTGAATTCACCTAGAAATTGGAAAACCTTTTTTCTCTGATGTGCTGGTGCAATTTTTCTCTCTTCTCTATTTCTTCTTTCCTAATCTATTTTTTAATTATATATCTTTACTTAATTCAATTATTTCTTAAGCACTCAGACCCATTCTATGAGGGTCAGACCTCCAACTACAACTTATTAATAGATCTCTAATGTCTGTTTGTAAGTGGCCATGATTTTGTATACAGTGGACTCCTCTATGTTTGCCCAACCTATGTTGTAAACAATCCATGCCTATATTGTATATAGCCCCTCTTATATTTTATCACTCCGCTAACTTCAGAACTCCTTCTATTTTCTTGTCCCCTCAATCTTGATCCATTGTCTCTCCCTATTTAACCTATTTAATGAGTTCTTAACTCATTAGGTACTGAGACTGGCCTCCTGCCCCAATAAGCTGCCACCCAGCTCCCAAAGTGAAAGGACATTCACAGTTTCACATCTCATGCCCCTGTAAGAAGCTGCAACTACCAGTTCTACTGACACATTCTATGTGGACCTTCTTCTTACCCCCCAACTCCACAATGTGGTCTGTTGCATGCTACCTGATTCAGCTCCAGAAGGATCCCCAACTAAGGACATCACCTGATCCTTTATTGCTATAAGCTATTTCCCAGACTCAATAAGACCATGGTGTGGGATGAAAATGTTCTCTGGATCTCACCACCCCTCTCAAGATTATCTCAGAATAATTAATGGGAATATCTATATTTTCTTTATATGTTTAATTCCTTAATAGTTCTTTAGTATGTTTATTTCCAAATGTAAGGGTATCCTCCTTCATCCTCCCCCCCCCCTTTTTTAGCTTATTTTGGTCTGCTTGGTACAAAATTCTAGTAGAAAAAAAAATTATTTTTTGTTTTTGGGCCACACCTGGTGACACTCAGAGGTTATTCCTGGCTATGCGCTCAGAAATCCTTTCTGGCTTGGGGTACCATATGGGATGCTGGGGGTCAAACCACAGTCTGTCCTACGCTAGTGCAGGCAAGGCAGATGCCTTACAGCTTGCGCCACTGCTTCAGCCCCCAAAAAAGTCTTGCTTGGGATAAAAGCTCAGACCAAAACTAGGGCACAGAGATTGTATAGCTATAGCCTATCATTTATACCCCCAAATGGACAAACAATATAATATGGCATTGTTCTTTTTTGCATAGGCATACTAGAAAAGGGGAAATCTGTTTATAGAAACAAGCTCTTATCTGCTAGGGATAAGAACCTATAAATTTTATAATACAGGGGTACCTGTATTTGTCATGGGGACTTAGACCCCATGTGATCAGATAGCAACTGTCCAACCCTGAACTCCAGATCCCAACCTTAGAACCAACACAGTTCCCTGCAATAGCACTAGGAATGAAACTCCCCCGGGGGAGTTCCTAATACCGCTCTGGCACCAACTTGAGGCTGGCTAGGTTGATATGCTATCCAGACCACGAAGAAACAGCAACAACGTGATCTAAGGGCAGGTTGCCCTACCTCATTACCTAATAATGGTAAGATGAAATCAGAAGATACTCTGTCCTTTGATCTGTGCAAAAACCAAGATCATTAACGAAAGAAGACTGACTTTGACAACCGTGACTGAACAGAACTTTTCTGGGACCAAATAGAAAGATTCTTTCCTAGGCTTTGTCTTAGGATTTGTGCAAAAACCAAGATCTCGAATTCCAGAGGTCTAGACAACTGTGACTGAGCAGAACTTCTGGAACCATCAAGAAAGACTCTTTCCTAGACTTTGTTTTAGGATCTGTGCAAATACCAAGATCTCTAATTACAGATGACTGATTTTGTTAACCACAACTGAGCAGAATGAATGTTTTCTGGCACCATAAAAAAACCTTACGATTTGACATTGAGCATGTCCAGAGCCTGTATTTGTTCCCATAATAGTATGCTTCAAGGGTGGAGAAACCCTGTATCTCTCTCTCTCTCTTTTTTTTTTTTTTTTGTGGTTTTGTGGTTTTTGGGTCACACCAGCAGTGCTCAGGGTGGCTCCAGGCTCAGAAATCGCTCCTGGCAGGCACGGGGGACCATATGGGATGCCGGGATTCGAACCGATGACCTCCTGCATGAAAGGCAAACGCCTTACTTCCATGCTATCTCTCCAGCCCCAACCCTGTATCTCTTAGGCAAAGGGCATTCACTTTCTAATTTCCCCAGTACTTACTGTGACAATGCAAAAAATCCCAAACAACAATAACAATAACAACAAAAAACTTTGCCACACTCGCCCCCTTCCCTTTTTTTGTTATTGTTGGTTTTTTGTCGTTGCTTGGTTTTTTTGTTTTCTTTTTCTTTCTTCTTTTAAATAAATTTATTTATAATTTATTTATAGCTTCTAGATGGGCTCCTCTCAGCTTTTTTTTTTCCCCAACAGTACCATAGAATTTGAATCTTCTTGTTCTGCCAGATAAATTGAGGGGAAAGAAAGTGGATGGTACCAGGGGCAAACAATCTCATGAACATTGAGTGGAAATAAAAACGATCAGACCTAAATACCATACCCAAAGTCAACAACAATAGAATCAAGATACCCAATCTACAACAAGCTATACACAGAGGAGACTTGTTAAACTAGCAGTCCAGGGAGCAAAGGTGGAAGATATGGGATACATTCTGGGAACAGGGGTGGAGGGAGAACAATACTAGTGGTGGGAATAGCCTTAATTCACTGTCACAATGTATCTTAAATATAACTGTGAAAGACTTGTAATTCACATTGGTCTCTAAAAATTATAAAAAAAAATGTAAGGCATCACTTTGCCTAACTTAAATTGTACTACTACAAAGCAATAGTCATTAAAACAGCATGGTATTGCAATAAAGACAGACCCTCAGACCAATGAAATAGACTTGAGTTTTCAGAGAATGTTGTCCAGATATACAATCAATTGATTTTTGATAAATGAACAAGAAACGAAAATGGGCCAAGGAAAACCTCTTCAACAAGTGGTGTTGGAACAACTGGTTAGCCACATGCAAAAATGTGAACTAGGACCTCTGTCTAACACTATGCACACAGATCAAATCCAAATGGATTAAAGACCTTTATATCAGTTTTGGTTTTGGGCCACATCTGGTAGTGTTCAGGGTTTACTGGCTCTGTGCTTGGGTATCATTCTTGGCAGGGCTTTAGGGACCAGGGGAATTGAACTGGGTTCCAATTCAGGTTAGCTGCATGCAAAGAAAGCACTTTACCTTCTGTAGTCTCTCAGAATATGATGAACATTTTTTCATACGTTGTACAGGGGACTGAACCTGGGTCAGCTAAGTACAAGCTGAGATTGTACTCTCTGTATAACCTCTTTGGCCTTAGTAACAACTTTATAGAGAATCAATATGGGACATTTTGTGTTAATATGGAGAATCTAAAAATAAAGGGTTACATAGGCATGTGTGTTTGTTTTATGAATGTTTATTGTTGTTGATAAGAATATGTTAGTGATTATAATTCTGAAACAGATTATTCTTTGTAGGTGTGTATACATGTGTAAACATTTTAAGATTTTAGAGGGAAGATAAAGCATTATATGCACATTAATATTACCTTTTACTTGCTATTTATGAAATATAGTGTATGACTGCTTGACAATCATAGCATATCAAAAATTTTACATATTAAAATTGATAGAATATAAACACTTTAGAATTGACTGAAAGAGAGCTTTACATTGTTTCAGTGAATTCTTTTTTCAATTATCAAAGGAATGTGTTCACTGGATAAAAAAAACAAACAAAAACTAGTAATCGGCAGAGAGATAGTATATGGCAGATGCTATTTAGTTTTTGGGTCACACCCTGCAGTGCTCAGGGGTTACTCCTGGCTCTACGCTCAGAAATTGCTCCTGGCAGACTCGGGGGACCATATGGGATGCTAGGATTCAAACCACTATCCGTCTGCATGCAAGGCAAACGCCTTATCTCTATGCTAACTCTCCGGCCCTGGCAGATGCTGTTTAGATCTCTGGTACCACATATTTATTCCCCACCCAAGTCTGAAAGGGGTGATTTCTGAGCACAGAGCCTTAAGCACCACCAGGTGTGCCACACCCTCTCCTCCCAAAATAAGTGTAGGAAAGTTGATTAAAAAAAGTATGTTCTTTTCTATTCTAAATTGATCTTTTTTTCTGAGAGCATTATTATTTTGTTCTCTTTCATGTCTCAAATGATTTTCTTGTGAATTTCAAATTGTCCATATTTATGTTAAGTAATGAATAAAGCAGTAGGAAACAGAACTCTGCATATAAGTCACCATGTTGTGGTAGGAGTTGGGTCACACCTGGTGGCGCTCAGGGGTTACTCCTGGCTCTGCTCTTAGAAATCACTCCTGGCAGGCTCCAGGGACCATATAGGTCGGATGTTGGAGATCAAACCTGGTCCATCTAGGTTTGGCCACCTGCAAGGGAAATATTCTACCACTGTTCTATTGCTCCAGCTCCTCTGAAGTGAGTCTTTAGCATAGAGCTAAAGCTCTGAAGGAAAAGAGAGGAAATAGGTGTTCAAGGGAACATGTATTGAAGAGCAAGTGGAAAATACTAGGAGCTTTAATAAAAATTGGTCAAAGGAATTTTAAAGAGGACATTCTGAGATTTGTATACAAAGATGCTTAGTTGCTGTGCTGTGGTATATGGTAAGAGATATTTACAGCAGTGTAGTCATCCAATGATAGCAAAAGAATGAAATTAGACATAGTCATATGATGAATTTACAAAATAATCAGAGAATTAGTGATGTAGAAAATCTTTGTGATATGATTAAAATATAGTTTGCATTATAAGATTAAGAATGATATAATTTTCTTCCTTGTACCTCAATCATTCCCAGTTCTTATTTATTTTAATAATTATAATAAAGACAATAAATATTAATTACATTTTTGTCTTTTTGGTCTACACCCAGTGATGTGCAATATAATTTCTTTTGATGTGAAGAACAAACTCAGTTTAGCAGTTTTGATAAGTGAGATGTGACAGATTATTTTAATTTGATTTAAATACTATAAAATATGCTTTATACTATAATTTAAGGAGGTAGAAATTCAACAAAATTGAATGGTAGCTTTTAAAATTATTTTCTGAAATAGTCACAGGACTAGTACGAGGTCATATAAACATGAAAATTTATTTATTAGTTTATTTTTTCATAAAGCTTGACCAGAATACCAAATCTTAATAATTTATTCCTATTCAAAATTGCTTTATCTTTATATTTTTAGAAGCAGATGTGAATGTTTTGTTTTTGTTTTGGGTTACAGCTGGTAGTACTCAGAGCTATTTGGCTCATAAAATAGATTATGATTTGTTTGTAAAAATGAAAAAAATTGTATTTTAGTTACAGTGTGATTTAATAGACCTTTATATTTTTCTGGGTTTTGAGCCATACCTGACTGCCTAGGGCTTACTCTGGCTGTATACTCAGGGATCATTCCTAGTAATGTTTGGGCGGGGGCCATATGCGAACCCATATGTGGTTCAGGAACTGAATTTGGACAAGCTACCATAAGGCAAGCATCCTATCCTCTGTACTGTCTCTCTGGCCCCTTAAATAGATTTTCTTTTTCCTCCAAGGCTGCGAGGCTGTTTGGGAAGGTCTGGAATAGTATTTTGCTTCTTAAAAGTGAATAGTAACCCCCCCCCAAAAAAAAAAAAAGAAAAGTGAGTTGATTATTTTTTAGGTGAAAATCCATTTATACAGTTTATAAAGCAACTAATCAGCTATACTTAATAGTTTTTTTGTTTTGTTTTGTTTTGTTTTTGGGGGGTGGAGTTGGTATTTGGGTGACACCCAAAGGCGCTAAGGGGTTACTACTGGCTCTGTGCTCAGAAGTCGCTCCTGGCAGGCTCTGGGCACCTTATGGGATACCAGGACTCTAACTGCGGTCCATCCTGTGTTGGCTGCATGCAAGGCAAACACCTTACTGCTGTTCTGTAGCTTTGGCCCATATATTTAATAGTTTAGACAAAGGCTCTTAGCTGAGTATGGGAATTTTATTTATTTATTTTTTGTATTTTTTGGACTATATTTAGTGGAACTAGGTATTACTTCAGGCTCTGTGCTCAGAGGCTGCCCTTTTGTTATATCAGAGGTGTTGGAAGATCATTGGTGACAGGGATCAAACCTGGATATGCTGCATGCAGAACACTTGTTTCAGCTCTCTAAGATATTTCTCTAGCTGTGTAATTTTAAAATTGTGTATGGGGTAAGGCACTTGGCTTATAGGTAGTTGACCATGCATTTGGTCCCTGGCATCTTATATGGTCCTCCATACTTCACCCAGAGTGACTCCTGAACACAACAGCTACAACAACTGAGGATGGTAGGTGTGGCCCACCTCCTTCACACACAAACACACACACACACACACACTCACACACGTTTTGATTTGATATATTTATTTATTGATTTATTTAATATGGTAGTAGACTTATTCCTAGCATTTTAGTTAATAGCTATATATATATATATGTATGTATAGTCATGTGGCTTGGTTAATCTGGCAGTATATACCAGATTAACCAAGCCACATGATATATTTATAGCTTGTCTTATTTTTGGTCTATTTATTTATCTATTTATTTATTTATTTATTTATTTTGCACTTGTTTTTGTAAACCAGTTCTTGATTTTTTTTATTTTTATAATAATTTTTATTTTGACCAAAGTGGATTACATATCTTTCACAGTAATATTTTAGGTACATATTGACATTGAATCCAGGAATTCCCACCACCAAAGTTGTCCTCCCTCAATCCCCATTCCCAGTATGCATCCCATATCCTCCTTACCCCCCCTCCCCCAAGCTGCTAGTATAAGTGGTCCCCTCTGTGTCTAGCTTGTTGTAGATTGGGTATTGATTCTGTTGTCATTGGCTTTGGATTTGGTGTTTAAGTCTGATCATTTTTTTTTTTCAAGTTATGTGTAAAGCTTTTTTGGACATTTCACTTGTTGTAGTTATATTCTTGACATGATTAGTGTTCAGTGAGTGAGTCTTAGAGAGGTGTAACCCCCTGAAATTTTATATTATTTATTTATTTATTTATTTATTTATTTATTTATTTATTTATTTATTTATTTGGTTTTTTCGGGCCACACCTGTTTGATGCTCAGGGATTACTCCTGGCTAAGTGCTTAGAAATTGCCCCTGGCTTGGGGGGATCATATGGGATGCCAGGGGATCAAACCGTGGTCCTTCCTTGACTAGCGCTTGCAAGGCAGACACCTTACTTCTAGCACCACCTCGCCGGCCCCAATTTTATATTATTTTTAAGCAAAGATAAATAAACAAAAAGGTGTAATATATAGAAAACTATTTGGGGAATATGTGGTTCCTAATTGTTCAGGACACAAGTTAAAAGTTTACTATTCCTATTTCTTTAAACAATTACTAAGCTTTAAAATACCAAGGAGAGAAGAAATAAGAAATGAGTAAGGATTTTAAGATTTTGATCTGGGAGAGACCCCAGATAAGCTATAACTACTAAGAGTCTCAACTACATAAAATGTCTGTTGTGTGGTTTCCTTAAACTACAGAGGAACACCACCTTCTCAGGAGGAAGAGATGCCAGGAGCAACTGTGCTTAACCATTTTCATTAACTTTTAAGTAATATTTATCCTTAAAACATTCAGTTGTTACAACTGCATCACTCTAATATTGAGAAATGAACATTATAGTAATATTACAATGGTATTTGTATTTATAAATGTAATTTCAAAAATAGCCACATGATGGCAGAAGATTCTTATTTTGAAAAGAAATAAAATCAAAGTTTATATTCCAGTTATTTCAGAAATACTTGTTTTCTTTCTATTGCAGTTAGTAATTTTCATGGTTTTTATTTGATAGCTGTTATTTAAATAATTTAAAATTTTCACTAATTAAACTTAAAATAAATATTTTTCCCTTTATTATTTCAAAAAATACTTAAAAAATATTTTGGTTACACCCAGCTGTGCTCAGGGCTAATTCTTAGTTCTGTGCTTTGGAATCATTTCTGGTAGGGCTTATGGGTTCATATGTGGTGATAGGAATTGATCCTTGGTCAGTACTGTACTTGCAAGGCAAGCTCCTTAACCTCCATACTGTCCCTCTGACCCTGTTCTTAGATCGTATACAATTTAAATCTATGTTTTAAGGTTACATGAATTTCCCCAAATAGTGTTTTAAACAGTTGTTTAAAAACAGTTGTTTTTTTATCTTATTAAATCAATTTGAAGGAAATTGATGAAGATGTTTATTATTTATAAAAAGTGTATGAAACCTTGATTTTTAAATTACTTTCTTTTCTTTTTCTTTCTTTTTTTTTTGGGGGGGGGGCACATTGGTGGTGCTCAGGGCTTAAAAACGGCTCTGCATTTAGGCATTATTCTTGGTGATGTTCAGGCCTCCCTACGGGGAGCTGGGAATCAAACTGGTTAGACTACATGCAAGGCAAATGCCTTACCCTCTGTACTATCTCCAGCTCCTAAAAATACTTTATAAGTTAAAGAAAATCATCTAACATATTTTTTTTGTTGTAAGATTGGTTGGAGTTTTGAATGACCATTTTACTGATCTTTTGTGGTTTTGTTTTTGCTTCCTCTATCGCAGAAATTTTCCCCATTGTAAATATTTAAGAATTTTATTATTTATTAAAAGTCAATCATATGTCATATACTGCACTGATCACTGTCACTAAAATTGTTGGGGGGGGACTTTGTGGGATGCTGGGGATCAAACCTATATACCAGTATTTAGAATAGTATTTCTACATGATCTAGGCATTCTGTGTATTAGGTGACAAGCTTTTTTATAGGAATTTCTGTGAATTGGTGACTGAAAACCATTGATTTATATTATCAGAAGTTGGATCTATTTCAAAATGTTTCTCAATGTACTCTTTAAATACTCTCTTTAGCTATACATGTTATCTCCATTTCAGCCTTTTATATTTTCTTTTTGGCTCATAAGTGGCATTTTTAGGTGTTATTCCTGGCAGGAACAGGGAGTCATATGTGGTGCTGTGAGTTAAATCTAGGCCAGTTGCATGCCAGGCAAGCACTCTAGTTTACTATATTATCTCTGGTCTCTCCATGAACAGTCTTAAAAAATAATAAATAATTTATAAAGTAGGGGCAGATGCTTAATCAGTTTTGTTTTCTGACTTTTGGGGATAAAGGGTTTGGACCACAAATGCTCAGAGGACCATTTGTGGTGCTGGGGATCCAAACAGGTTAGCCATGTAAAAGGCAAGCTTTTTACCTTACACTATATCTTGTTTTCCATTTTATGCTTTTTATGTAGTGATACTGTAAGGGTCTATATTCTACTACATTTATTCTGTTATTTTAATTTTTATTCAAATGCATTTAAATTCTGGTACCATGTTATAGAATTATTTTTTAAAAAGTATTATTAGACAGTAGTTGTAGGTTTACACTGTATATCAGATAACAAAATTTCTCTGATTAGGTCGCATTCTCTGAATCTGCTTACTCTCTCTATACTCCATTCCCCTTACATATTTCACATGTACCTAACCTGTAATTTTGCATGTTTCCTGCTGAGCCTGTTGGATGATAGTTCATTGTATTTGGCCTAATACAGCCTAATTAAGAACCTGGTAGGAGACTTGGTCAAATACTTAATTTGAGTGTTCTGTTCTAGACTAGAAGTATAGAGTTGTTATTTTTGGGGGGAAAGGTCACACCCTGCAGTGATCTGGGGTTACATCTGGCTCTGTGCTCAGATGTTACTTCTGGCATGCATGGGGGACCATATGGGATTCTGGGATCGAATCCGTGTCTGTCCTGGGTCAGCCACATGCAGGGCAAACACTCTACCATTGTGCTACGGCTCTGGCCCCTAGATGTGACTTTTTTTTTCAATCAGGACTTTGTACTTAAAAGAAATGTGTTATGTGGTACCAAGAAAGGGACATGGTCATTATTCTCTCCTTTTAGGGGGAAATCTCATACTGGCAGTGCTCAGGTCTTCTGCTCTGTGCTTAGGGATTGCTTCCTGAACACTGCCTGGTATGACTCAAAGCCAAAACAAGAGTTACTGTTTTTAGGAGTAAACATTTTAATTTCTATTGTTCATTAGATGTGATTTGATTAATACAAATTTGATTCATGCAGTTTTTTCAAAAGTATATTATAAATTGAAGTAATACCTGTAGGCATTTTTTGCAGATACTATTGTTATAAGATTCCAATTAATAGGTTCTCTACAAAGCAGTAATTGAACCATTGTATTTCACAAATGCAGTGGTTATTAATGCAATTTTTACATTCATGTGTAGACGATCGTCTTTAATCTTTTTGAAGAATGCATCTTTTGCATTTAGGCTACAGTATATTCTGTATTCATATAGTATTATAACTCAGTAGCTAGAGATCTAGCACAGCAGCTAGGGTGTTTCATTTGTATGTATTTTGCCTCGTACCACATATGGTATGGTCCCTCAAGCTCTGCCAGGAATGAATAATATCTCAGAATAGAACCAGAAGTGAGCCTTGCACATTCTTAGGTGTGACTCATAAACCAAAAACAAACAAAAAGCCCCAACTCTCCCTACTATATTATGTAAAAATTTTATAACACATAAGTGTAGTTACTCTTATTTCAGAATTTATGAATTAAATGATAGAAAATAGAGGGTCAGGGGCCGGAGAGATAGCATGGAGGTAAGGCATTTGCCTTTCATGCAGAAGGTCCGAATCCAGCGTCCCATATGGTCCTCCGTGCCTGCCAGGAGCAATTTCTGAGCATGGAGCCAGGAATAACCCCTGAGCACTGCCGGGTGTGACCCAAAAACCACACACACGTACCGAAAGAAAGAAAGAAGGAAGGAAGGAAGGAAGGAAGGAAGGAAGGAAGGAAGGAAGGAAGGAAGGAAGGAAGGAAGGAAGGAAGGAAGGAAGGAAGGAAGGAAGGAAGGAAGGAAGGAAGGAAGGAAGGAAGGAAGGAAGGAAGGAAGGAAGGAAGGAAGGAAGGAAGGAAGGAAGGAAGGAAGGAAGGAAAATAGAGGGTCAGGCATGTGGGTTAGTGATTTAGTGTTTTTCTTGCATGCATAAGGTGGTAGCCTGGATTTGATTCCTGTTACTTCGTGGTTAACCTAAGTACTAAGTAACTAAAGCAATTAATCCTTATGCATGGAACTTAGGGTAACTCCTTAATATCCTGGGCTATGACTTCAAAGCCAAGGGGAAATAAAAGTCAGAAAATTGAAATATGGGGGCTGAGAGGTTGTACAGTGGGTAGCATTTTTGTCTTGAATGTGGTCAACCTAGGTTTGATCCCTGGCACCTCATATGGTCCATCAAGCCCATCAAGTAATGATCCAAGTGCAGAATCAAGATTAATCCCTCAACTCTGCTAGGTGTGGCCTCTAAACCCTGCCTCCTCCCAATTAAATACTAAGTACAAAACTCCTAATTGGGAATGATAAATTGAAAAAATGAAATAACTGAAATTTTGGTGTATTTTAAGGAAAAGAAATAGATGCTTCCTAAGACCTGTATCTCCCAAATTAAATGCTAAGTACCCATTTCTAATTAAGAGTGGTAAATTGAAAAATAAAATACTGACATTTTGGTGTACTTAAGGGGGAAGAAATAGATGGTGATTTTTAAAATTTGTTTTTGAATTATACTTAATGGTGCTCAGATGTTGTTCATGGCAGCACTGTGGAGCTTGAATCCAGTACTTTAAAGCATGAACTCCAGCCCTTTGAGCCATCTCCTTGGCCTTATACATAATACTTTATAGAGGTTTGGAGGAATCTCCTAAGTAGTATTTAGTGGAGACCAAGTAACTCCTGGTGATATTTGGATAACCAAGATAGGCAAGGTGGTTCAATACTAAGAACTGAGGATATGGAAGTATCTGGGGATGCTGTAGACTACCAGGACACTTATGAGGCTTTCAGGGCTGCATCTTCAGTGCTCTGAGAAGTCATTGGCAGCCTTCAAATTGGAGTCCCTGGACACACAAGGCATGTGCCTTGAGTGCTAAACTATCCTGCTGTTACTAAAATATACTTTTTTTTATGCTGTACTGAAGAAAGTCATTTTATTCTACCTTTTTTCCTTTTTGAGATATAAATGACAAGAAAAATATTAGTTTAAGGTATACAACATGATGGTTTGTGATTTGTTCATATGTTATGCAGAATTGTCACTATAATAAATTAATTAGTTAAAAATCTATCACTAGGTGTTACTAAGTATTTTTCTTGTTTTAAGAATATAAGATCTGGGGCCAGAGAGATAGCATGGACGTAAGGTGTTTGCCTTGCATGCAGAATGTCGGTGCTTCGAATCCAGCATCCCATAAGGTCCCCCGAGCCTGCCAGGAGCGATTTCTGAGCATAGAGCTAGGAGTAACCCTGAGTGCTGCCAAGTGTGACCCAAAAACAAAACAAAACATAAAAAGAATGTAAGATCTGTTCTCTCAAAAGCTTTCAAATGTACAATTCACTTAGCTTCCTGAATTTCATTGCCCTATATATAAAAGTACTGTTAATTTATTTATAAATAAACATTTATAAAGAATATAGATTTTAAGCTTTAGTTATTTCAGTTATGCTATTAAAATTCATACATTTTTTAGCACTTTTAGTACTTTTTCTTAGTATTTCCCATTGTTTCAAATAATTCCCTTTAAATTATTCAGACTAATTCTTTTGTCACTTTAGTCTTCATCTAAAGCATTATCATTCAGAAGAATAATTGTATAAATTTGAGTCCAATTTGAATATATGTATTGACTGCTGCAATTTTACTTGTAGATTTCTTTACATTTTGCTTTGGTTTTGGCCACACACAGTGATGATCAGGGGTCACTCCTGGCTATGCGCTCAGAAATTGCTCCTGGCTTAGGATGCCATCCTAGGTTAGTGCATGCAAGGAAAACGCCCTACCGCTTGTGCCATTGCTCCGGCCCCTTACTTGTAGTTTTAAACTAATGATGTGGGTTTTTTTTTTTTGTTTGTTTTTTTGGGGTTTTTTTTTGGTTTTTGGGCCATACCCGGCGGTGCTCAGGGGTTACTCCTGGCAGTCACGGGGGACCATATGGGACACCGGGGTTCGAACCAAACACCTTTGGTCCTGGATCGGCTGCTTGCAAGGCAAATGCTGCTGTGCTATCTCTCCGGGCCCTAATGATGTTATTTTCACATTATGCTTTTAAACATTAATGCCAAAGCTTTCTCAGGTAAAGCTTACCTTTTATAAAGGAAAGTTAAATTTAGTATATGTAATTTAATGTTACCTAATTAATTTCATACGTTTTATGTATTTAAGATTTGGTTGTAGATAACCAACATATGTACTTCTCAAAATAATGTATTGGAAAATCTCTCTCGATATATGTTTATACATAGAAAAAAATCTTTGTGTTATTAACATTTTAGTTTGTGATTCAATGTTACACAATGTATTTATGGAGATCTTGATTGAATATTATCTAATATAAATGATAATATTTTTCTTTAAACAAATTTTTATTTCTTAGTGAAATAACATGCATATCTTCTAGGTTTCTGAGGTTCCACATCTGTATTATTCCTGTAATTAATGCCAAATTCAAAATCGTAGTGGCTTACCACATTTTGCTGTAAAAAGTGGAGTACAACCATTATACTAAGCTTTTAAAAACTTGTGTTGGTATTAAAATCAGAGTGTGACCATTTGTAGCAGAGATGGTTATTTGGAGAAAAATGATAATGTCTTGAATTTGAAAAGTGACTAGATATTTCTATTCATTAAATGTTCCTGGAGTATTTCCACTAAGCAATGATACTGGAAACTAAAACTCCTTCAATATTTCAGATTGTGACCAAGTAAATTCCCAGAAATATGTGGGTACTTTTCATAACACTTATTCCCTAAAGTGTCTGATTTGCTTGATACTTTACATGCTCTTTGACATATGAACCCAGAAAGTCTTCCCTCATTACTCCGATTTCTCACAGTACAGATAACAGTCCCCAATAGTTATTTGTCCAAACTGGTTCTAACAAGAACTCCAGTTCTTTGAGAATAATCTTTTATATCCTCTGATGCCAGAATACATGCTTGTTTTTGTGGGTCCACGCCCACCATGAAACCTATTTCAAATTAAAACTGAAAAAAGTTGTGGGGGAGGAACAGTGTAGAGTCTGTGGGACTTTACATAGTTAGTAGTTAGTTATTGACTGGAATGAAAATAATTGATTAGAATAATGTTTAATAATATTGTTTCTCTGAGGACCACTATTTTGAAATAAGAAATAAGGAAACTTGAATACTCATTGTCTTTATTTTCTGTTACTTTGTGTAACTTTACCCTTTCCTCCTCTTTATACTCAGGTGCTTATTTGTAGCCACTATTAATGCCATGAACTTTTTATCTTTCTTGTTTTGGGTCACACCCAATGATGCTCTGGGGTTACTTCTGGCTTTGCACTCAGGAATTACGCCTATCATATTGGAGGATCATATGGGATGATTGGGACTGATACATATAAAGCCAAACACCCTGCCTGCTGTGTATTATCACTCTGACCCCTAGTGTTATAACTTTTAGGTCCCTGCAGAATCAATTTGAACAGTTAATTTTAACAATAGTAGCATTCTATAGTTTATCCAGCCTTACAAGTGATTATTTATTTTTGATGAATGATTTGTTGTGGAATTCATTTTGTAATATATACAAATATTGATTAGGAACCAAACCTATCTTTTCTTGTTCTTTATTTCTTCTTATTAATTGTTCTTATCTAGTCTTCCTTTTATATTTTACATTATTAGAGGCTCAAAGGTATTTATGAAAAGACACTGATATATAGTTTATCAAAATTTCAAATTTTTTTGCCAACTTCCAGTGTGAATTAAATCTTTAATTATTTAGAGTTGCCAAAAATCCTATTAAATTTCAAAACTGTAGTTCATAAATAAAATATATAGACTGAATCGGGATCTCTTAGGAATTTTAAAGTAATTTCTCCCTAGTGAATCATAAGCTATTACACTTTTAAAAAGTAGTCCATAATTAGATTGGAAAGGAAAGATATGATCATGAAAATTTTAATTGCTCCCTAAGTGTATTTTACTAAAGTAATAACAATTTTTTAATTGGAAAAGGAAGATATACTATAGGTGATTGAAAGCAGAATGTCAAAAGCATTTCATTGGTTTAGATATGTTATTCACTTGTATACCTACTAATGAAACATAGAGTTTAAGGAAATTTTGCTTGAATTAATAATGTACATCAGATTTAACATACGTTTGGTCTTCATTATTATGATAATGGAGAACAGGTTGCTATGAAAAGTATCTTACAATTTTAGAAGGTTATTGTTTCATTTTATTTAGGAGCCTTACTATGATATTTGCCTACTTTTGCTTAATGTATTTTATTTAAGAGGATTGCATAAGAGCCTGGCATGTAGCTCAGTGGTGAACATATTTATAAGGCCCTCATTATTTTTCCTGTCACCATTAAACAAAAATATGTAAACTATATGAAGTGGCAAATTTGTTTTGTAAAATAATATTTTTTCTTAAATGAAAATTGCTATATAAGAACATATATAATAGAAACTCATAATAGTTAAGATGAAAAATGTACGTCAGTGGAGTATATTTGTGAAAAATAAGCCAGACTTTTACATTTGGGCGTGAGAACTACTATGTGGGCAAGTGTATAGTAGTGATTAGAAATCATTTTTTTCATAGAGTCAGTCAAGGACTGGTCAATATGAAAGTGTATTCATTTTAATGTTGTTCAAAGTCTTGAATGTGGGGCCAGAGGAATAGTAAGAGAAATAGAGAAATAGTAAGCAGGTAAAATAGTTTGCTTGCATGCAACTAACTCGAGTTTGATTCTAGGCACCACATATGGTCCTCTGAGTCAGCTAGAAATAAGTCCTGAATAGAACCAGATGTAACTCAAAAACCAAATAAAGTCCAGAATTTTTATCTTATTTGACTTTCATTTGTAAAGGTAAAGCTATTGGCTTCATATGAAATAATGTAGTTTTATTCTTCTAAATCTAATCTAACCAGCTTATGTCATTGAATTCTTAAAAGTTTTGATTGCTACATATATAAAACAATATTCTCTAAAATATTTCTGTCAGTCATGCATTTAAGTTCTATTATTTTAATTCTGAGATCATACTGAACATATTAAATTTTTGTTTTATTACACAGAATAAATTTTATTGTAGAAAGTAACCGACCAAGCTTTTTGTACTATCTAGATATGTTAATTTTTTTATGTTTTCAAAATTTAAGATATATCTATATATGGCAAGAACTCTTGCTAAAGTGATCATTTTGTGGTCACTTTTAATTTCATACTGACAGGTTTTTTTAGCCAACAAAATTGCCTGTAAATTTTTATCACCTCTGTTAAAATTTAATTTGGGGGGCTGGAGTGATGGGACAAGTGATAGGGCGTCTTCCTTGCACATACTAACCTAGGATGGACCTCAGTTCGATCCCCTGCAACCCAATTGGTATCCTAAGCCAGGAATGATTTCTGAGCATATATCAAGGAATAACTCCTGAGTGTCACCGGATGTGGCCCTAAAACAAAACAAAACAAAATTTAATTTGGTACTAAGCTAATCTCCATTTAACTGTATTTCTTCTCCGATCAGATTGTTGTATGTTGTATGACTATAACTCAATCATGAACAACTGTATATGTAAAAGAAATCCGTAGTATGAATATCCTTTTAACCAATGTTTAAATAAAAATATTAAAAATAATGTTCAGGGTCTATGTGAGACTTTAGTTTTTGCAATAGAAATTTAATTTTCTGGGCTGGAGAGATAGCACAGTGGTAGGGCATTTGCCTTGCATGCAGCTGACTCAGGATGGATGTGGATTCAATTCCCAGCATGCCATCCTGAGCCTGCCAGGAGTGATTTCTGAGCACAGAGCCATGAGTAACCCTTGAGCGCTGCTGATGTGACCCAAAAACCAAAATCAAAACAAATAAAAAAAAAAGAAAGAAATTAATTTTCCTCTATATTCTCTGTTGTAACCTACAGTTTATAAAAATACTTTTTATTTGACGACAAGCTCTCTAGGACATTTCTAGAGCATCTATTTTCTTTAAGGTTTAAGATATTTAATATTTATTATTATATACTGTCAGACAGATGCTAAATATTAGAGGGCCATAAAAGATTAGTGTTTATTGTATTTTTTATTATTTGTTATTATTTAATATAAATAATCTTTTATGTGGAATGAGCACCTACAGATATGTTTATATAGAAATTGGCAAAATGAAGCTTTTAGAAACGAACAGATTGGAAAAAGAGGGATTCTGGATCCTCTTGAAATTTTCAATCCTCTGGATCTGGGATGAGGCCTGAGAATTTGTGCATCCAACCACATTCCTAATGATGCTGTTGTTTACTCATGTATGTATGTTTAAGAACTGAAAGATTTTTGGATAGCTAAAAAGCAATTAGGGAGCAATTAGGTACCCAATATTGGATCTAGTACAGGAACTCCTATACTATTGGCCAGAAACATATAATTATTGGAATATTCCTTTATAAATTCGAAAAGCAAGTGGTACCAAAACATTTGTAGTAAAAAAAAAAAAAAAACAACATTGCCTCAAGAGAGCAGAACTACAAAAATTAAATAGAACACTTTTTTTGGGGGGAGGGGTTGTTGGGGTTACTCCTGACTATGTTCTCAAAAATCACTCCTGGCTTGGGGGACCATATGGGATGCTGGGGGATAGAACCGCATTCCTCTTGGGTTAACCACATGCAGAACAAACATACTACCCCTGAGCCACAGCTCTGGCCCCTCTTTTAATATATACTACTACTTACATAAAAATGTTCATTACACAAATATTATGCTAAAAGATTTATTAGTATATATTTCACATAAAAAGTTGTATATGGTAAGACAAGAATAAATAGGGTGGATTGATAAAAGGGAACAGACAAGAAAGAAGGGAAGAGTATATAGAAGGTAATAATAAAAGAAAAAAATGAGGAGGGAGGAAGATTTGAAAGAAAGCCTTTCATCTTTTTCTCAGTTTCAGTGAGATCACTTAATTCTTAAGTCACATTATCAGGTAGTCAGCTTATAAACTCTTGTGCATACATACTATTGATATTTTACTAGAACATTTTATTTGTAATAACTAAATTATTGTTTTTTATTAGTTCTATTGACTTTATTAAAGTAAGTTGGTGCCAGAGCGGTGGCATAAGCAGTAGGGCATCTGCCTTGCACACACTAACCTAGCATGGACCACAGTTTGATCCCCAGGCATCCCATATGGTCCCCCCAAATGAGGAGCGATTTCTGTGTGCATAGCCAGGAGTAATCCTTGAGTGTCAACGGATGTGGCCTAAAAACCAAAAAAATAAGTAAATAAAGTAAATATTGAAAGGAATGTTTCTCAGATGTTTACACCTGTACTAGCTATTAATCTTCACTGTTTATCTTACGGTATTAAATATTGACACAATTTTTTTTAATAAAATCTTTAAGCACTATGATTACAAACATGTTTATAGTTGGGTTTCAGTTATAAAAAAAAGAACACCCCCTTCACCAATGCAACCTTTCCACCACCAAAGCCCCCCTCTCGCTCCATCCCACCCCCTGCCTATATTTGAGACAAGCATTCTATTTCTCTCACATACTACCATTGTCATGATAGTTGTTAGTGTAGTTATTTCTCTAACTGCACTCACCACTCTTTGTGGTAATAACTAAATTATTCTAATGACTAAATTTCTATGCACAGATTAGAGAAGTTGTAAAACTTTATGCAAATAAGTATTTATTTTGCTAATATTGACTATATATATTTGTTTCTACTATTAGTTTCTAATACTAATTTCTAAAAATTTCTTTTGATTTTATTACCAACCATAACTGTCTCTCTAATGCACAAAAGAGCTAACAACAGTATCACCAGGAATGTGACTGGATGCACAAATTCTCAGTTCTCATCCCAGATCCAGAGGATTGGAAATTTTGAGAGAATCTAGCATCTGTCCAGATTTTTATGTTCTCAAAAGTTTCTTGGTTTATCTTTGGCACATAAAGTAGATACAGAGATGGGGCCTAATGAGAAAGATGTTTAATATTCACTTTATTTGACTTTATTCACTTTATTTGACTAAGATATCTTCTGCTCTGGATGCTCAGTGGGTAGTACACATATAAAAATTTCTACTAGCAGTTAAAAATAGCAGTTATTTACACACACAGTGAATAACTATTAAATTGGAAAAAAAAAACCTGGTTACCGAGGATTCCTTGAGTTTTAAATTTTACACAGGACAAATTAGGACATAGTTGAGGATTCTAATAACAAAAAGAATGACTAATAATTTCCTTGTTTCTGAATATATAGTGGCAAAGTTAAAACTTTCACCAAGCTAAAGGTCTATTTTATTCATTTTTTCCTTTTTAATTGTATGATATGTCAGTAATCATTTTGACAAAAATTGACAAAGGTGTTATTATTGAATAAGTAGAGGTGAAAATTTGTAGTGAAACTGCTGATATGAGGATAAAATGACATATTCATCACTAATGTAGTGATAAGTTCACAGTATTGATGATTCATAATTTAGGATACTTAACAGTTTGCTATTACTTTGCTACATACATACATGCATTGTTATTTTATAAGCAATTAGAGTTGCATATAAATGTGCAGTCTAAGGTTTCCCACCAACTGCAGGATACTAGTACTTAACTCTTGGGAATCAAAAGTTATGCATGAAATTTTGACCATGAAAGATTGGCATTGTTCTAGGTTTGTGTATAATGACATACCATTATAGGAAAGATGGTAAAATAAAGATGATAAATAAACATTTTTTAAAACAATATATCATCAGGGTTGGAGCAATAGTATAGCAAATTGGGCATTTGCCTTGCATTCAGTTTGATCTGAGTTTGATTCCTGGCATCTTACATGGCACCCTGAGCACCACTAGTATTCTTGATTGCAGAGCCAGGAGTAACTCCTGAGCATCACCAAATGTGGCCCTTCCACAACAAAACAAAAATGATATAGAAATCTTGAATGGAAAATAGCTTGCAGTTTTTTGATAGTTTTTTAGAGTATTGAACTGTAGCTAGCTGAAAAGCTGAGTGTTTTCTGTTGAGATTTTCCAAAAGAAAAGTAATGATTTTGTTAAGAATTCTTTGTTGGGGCGGGAGCAGGGGTGCAAGCGTAAAGGCATATCTGCCTTGCGCGTGCTTGCCTAACATGGACTGTGGTTAGATCTCCTGGCATCTCATATGGTCCCATAAGCCATGAGCAATTTCTGAATGTCACTGGGTGTGACTGAAAAAACAAAAAAGAGTATATTATATATGCCTATTATTGTTTCATGGAAGAAGATGAAATGTGTTGGAGACTTATAGATAGTTTTTAATTGTAGTTGTACAATTACATAACTAGGAGTGAAATGATGAAGTATCATGCAGAATTGTGGAAAGCTGTTTACCTTTCTTGCAATTTGAGAACAAAACATGTCTGAAGGTTATCTGCCAAACCTAATATATATAAGGGATTTTAAGGAAAGATTTTATAGTGATGTGAATTTATGTATCATAAAGTCATGCTCAGAAGATAAAAATATTCCTTTAGTTACTTGAAAATGCTTGATAACATTTATAATATTTTCATAACAAAGCAGGAGAGTGAATAGATTCATGCGCTGTGTTTCCCTTGTGTCTTTTACTTTATGTGTGTGTGTGTGTGGGGGGGGGCATCTAGCAAAGGTTCAAGCAACAATTAGCAGCATGCAATACAGACACTCTGCCTTCTGTACTGTCATCATTCAAGCCCCCATTTTTCTGCTATAAAAATTTAGAATGTAACATTTATTTTTGCATGCTAAAATATAATGAATATATTACTTTTGGTTTTTCATTAGAACTATATTTAAAGACAGTATTTCCGTTTCGGTTTTGTTTTGTTTTGTTTTGTTTTGGGTGGGGAGCCATACCCATGATGCTCATGTGTTACTCCTAACTCTGCTCAGAAGACATTCCTGGCAGGCTCTAGGGACCATTTGGGATGCTGGGGATTGAACCAAGGTTGACTGAGTGCAAGGCAAATGCCCTACCCACTGTGCTATCATTCCAGTTCTAAAGACTGTGTATTTCATTTATTTATCTTTTTTCCAAATAGGCAATCATG
The DNA here is from genome assembly GCF_024139225.1 of Suncus etruscus. Taxonomy (NCBI): domain Eukaryota; kingdom Metazoa; phylum Chordata; class Mammalia; order Eulipotyphla; family Soricidae; genus Suncus; species Suncus etruscus. Next base: position 90,439,159 of record NC_064848.1, read on the forward strand.
GTTATTTCTTCCTATGTAAATGGTTTTTTAATGAATAATAAAATAAATATTGATGTCATGCAATGGCAATGTTAAAATAATAACAACTAAGTTTTTCCTATTTATATTTGTTATTATCTTTAAAAATAATTTACTTATTTAAAAACCATAGTTACAGAAATGTTCATAGTTGAGTTTCAATCATAGAATGTGCACTGCCCTTCACCAGTGTAGCTTCCTGATCCTAAAGTCCCATTTCCTCCCACCTCCTACTCCCTGTATCTGGAAGAGGCATTCTGCTTCTCTTTCTCACTCTCACTTCCTTTCTGACATTATGGTTTTTGCATTATTATGAATGAGGATTGCCATGCATATAATTTATCTCCTTTTAGTTCTCAGTTTTTGTCCAGAGTGATTATTTCCAACTATTATTGTCATGGTAGTTGTCTTTGCAGTTAGTAGTCTAACTATAATCACTGCTCTTTTTGGCAAGCTTCATATCATGGCCTGGTCATTCCTAGCCCTCACCTCTGTTGTCTCTGGATATGATTACCATACTGTCTTTTCCCTTTTTTCAGGTGCTCCACCTGGCTCAGACCTGGCTCTGCACTCAGAAATCACTTGTGGATCACAATAAAAAAAATTATATATATAAAAAAAGAAATCACTTGTGGAAGGCACTGGGGACCATATGGTATTCCAGGATTAGAATCGCCGTCTGTCCTGGATCAGCTGCATGCAAGGCAAATGCCCTACTGCTGTGCTATCTTTCCGGCCTCTTTTATTTTTCTTATATCCCACAGATGAGAGAAACTATTCTGTGTCTCATCTCTCCCTATGACTCATTTAACTCAGCATAATAATTTCTAGTCCATTCATCTATAGACAAACTTCAAGTCTTCATTTTTTTTCTAAAGCTGCATAGTATTCCATTTTATAAATGTACCACAGTTTCTTTAGGTACTCATTTGTTGTTGGGCACCTATAGGTTGCCTCCAGGTTGTGGCTATTGTAAATAAGGCTGTGAAGAGCATAGGAGTGCAGACAGAATTTTTGTATTGCTATTTGTGTGTGTGTGTGTGTGTGTGTGTGTGTGTGTGTGTGTGTGTGTGTGTGTTCCTTGGATATTTTCCTAAGAATGGTATTGCTGAATCATAAGGAAGTTTAATTTACAGGGTTTTTTTGTATTCTAAAAAGACCAGATAGCATTCTCACCAGCAGTGAATGAGAGTTTTTTTTTCTCCCTGCATGCATGCCAGCACTGGTTATTCTTGTTCTTTGGTATGCTATGATAACTCATTGTTTTGGTTTGTGTTAGCAGTGTTTCTGTTTCTTCAATTTCCTGGAAGACTCAGAAAAGAAATGGCAGTAGGTCCTCTTTAAAGGTTTAAAATAATTTGTAGTGAAACCAACTGGTCCTGGGCTTTTGCTTTGGGGAAGCTTTTTTATTACCATTTTAATTTCCTTAATAGTGATAGGTCTTATTCCAGATCATCTTGGTTCGATCTTGGGAGGTTATTGGATTCCATGAATTTATCAATTTGTTCCAGGTTCTCTATTTTTTATAGCATAGTTTCTCAACATAATCTCTATTACTCATTAAATTTCTGTAGTATCTGTAGTAACTTTGTTTCTAATTTGTTTATTAAGTTTTCTTTTCTTTGGGAGTCTTTTTTTCCTTTTTTGTCGTTGAGCCTGGCATGAACTCAGAAATCACTCCTGGCTTGGAGGATTATATGGGATGCCAGGGGATCAAACAGAGGTCCGTCGTGAGTCAGCTGCATACAAGGCAAACGCCCTACTACTTGCACCACCGCTCCAGCCCCTGTGAGTTTTTTCTAATGGTTTATCAGTCATGTTTTTTTTTTCAAAGAACCAGCTCTTGCTTTTATTGATTTTTTAATTCCATTTTATTAATTTTTGCTCTGAGCTTATTATTTCCTTCTCTCTTCTCTCTTTTGGTTAATTTTGATCATTTTCCATTTTCAAGCTGTTCTATTTAATTATTTATGTAGTCTCCTTTCTTCTTGATGAATGCTTGCCAAGTTACAAATTTTCCTCTTAGTACCACTTTTTCTATGTCCTAAAATTTTGATAATTTGTGCCTTCATTCTCATTTGTTTTCAGAAATCTTGATTTTTCTCTTTAATTTTGTCTCTGACTCACTGGTTGGATGTTCAACAGTGAGCTGTTTAGTTTCCAGGTGTTAAATTTTTTTCTCTGTGACTGTTTCTAATTTACTTCTATTTTCAATGTATGATATCTGAGAAGGTAGTTGACACAATGTCTAACCTCTTGATTTTATGGAGGTATGTTTTATGGCCCAACATGTGATCTATCTTAGAGAATGTCTCATGTGAATTGGATAAGAATGTGAATCCAGTTTTCTGGGGATGAAGAGCCTTATATATAATGTACATATATATATATATGTATATTAAGCTACTCTTTTCCATATATATGTCTATTAGGCTATTCTCTTCAATATACATATATATTTATGTTTATTAAGTTACTATTCCATTTTTTCCTTCATAGCCATTCATTTTCATGTTAGGTTTTAGCCGAGTTGACATATCAAGGGCTACATATCAAGGGGTGACAGAATAGTGTTGAAGTCTCCTATTATTGTGTTGCTATTGATGTCTTTCTTCAGATCTATCAGCAATTGTTTTAAATATTTTGTTGGCCCCTTATTTGGGTGCATATATATTTAGGAGTGTGATTCTCCCTGTTTTTGATTAGTAAGAAATGTCTATCTCAAACAGTGTAATTTAAAATATGTCTTAGAAATAAATATTTAATATAATTTATTTTCTGACATATAGCACAAATTGAAATGTAAAAATACCATCTACCTCATATATATTTTTAAATGTTACAGATCTTTCAATTAATTGTTATAACCTTTGAAAATGTTCAACACCTGGGGCTGGAGCGATAGCACAGCGATAGGTTTATGCCTTGCATGTGGCCGGTCCAGGACAGGACCTCAGTTCCATTCCTGGCATCCCAAATGGTTCCCCAAGCCCAGGAGTGATTATGAGTGCATAGCCAGAAAGTAATCCCTGAGCATCACCGGGTGTGGCACAAAAAACAAAAACAAAAAACAAACAAAAAGAAAATGTTGAACATTATGAGGTTAAGGATTTAAATTTTTGAAAATAACTTTATTGTTAGCAATTATTATTATTATTATTATTATTATTGTTTGTTGTTGTTATTGTTAGCTTTATTTAATGTTAGCAATTATTTTGACCTTTGGGAATTATCTGATGGTTTCAGAGGTTGAAACTTGGTTGGCCACATGTAAAGCAAGAACTTTATATGCTGCATTAATAGTGAATATGTTTTAACAATAAAAGTTCACTACTTCCAGTGTAAATTAGCCCATTTGCCACCAATAACCCAATTTATCACCTACTCCAAAGGCTGATTTTATTTTTTTCTGTTTCCTTACAAAAGCATCTGATATTTATCTTTCTTTAAAAAATAATAGATAAATAGTATCCTAAATGTCACATCTTTAATCATTGGGCACTTAGGGCTTTTATTTTATGTAAATGACTCAGCTATTTCAATCTTAGATATTTATTCTTTTATTATTGGCACCAAAGATGACAATACTCAGATATGGAGCCCTGGCCTCCTGAATGCACCTCTAAGCCTTTAAGCTATTTTCTCTGATCCACTTTAACATTTTAAGACTGTTTGAGAGTCAGATCATTTACATCTGTATCAATAAACACAGTGACACGTACCCTTTTGCAATACTTCTAATTTTAGCTCATTGTGACTTTAATTCACATTCTTTGTAAACTATCTGCATATTATTTCATGTATGTACTATGATTTATATATTTTTTGTGAAATAACTGGTTAAATATCTTGAACATTTCATCTTATTGTAAAATTTATGGTTGCAAACTATCAAAAACTTCTGCTATATAAGTCATTACCTTTAGTTTGAAAAAATAAAAACTATTTTAGTTATACATTACATACACATTACAATGAAAACATATTAGATACATGTACACATGTTACACCCTACATATATATTACATGCATAGCTCCTAAATGCTTTTCTAAGAAAGGAAATGCTAAACATTTACATTTATTTTTAGAGATCACTCCTCTTTTTAAAGGCCCACATGATCTTCCTCTTTGTTATGTAATATTTGCCTTAAGTATCATAAGTTTCTTAGGACCTTTTGGATGAGTCTCATAAGCAGGAATATACTTATTTACTTTCATTGAACTGTGACAAATTTGAATTTTATTTGCTTAATATCAGGTATATAGAGTAATAGTAAGAATCATAAGAGCATTTGTGAACTAGATCTATTATATGCTTTCTTACTATTATCTTGAGATTTCTGTTAATTTTAAGCTCATCTCTGGAGTCACAGGTGAATCCTAGTTTGGTTTACTACACTTGGGAAAAATATATGGGAATATGAACTCCAGAGAGGACCAACTTCATAGTCACCTGAGAAATAGACTTATTGGTGACACTAGTGTTGTTTTCTGTAGATCAGTGAGATGCATTGCCCGTTTTGGGGAGCCAAGGAACACATGCTGTAAAAATGGATAATCTATTAGCAATGACTTGAATATTATAAAAACTGGTCAACAAAAGCTAAAAAATAGGATATGGATGATTTTTATCACCCAAATTTCTTTTCTTTCATTAATGACTCAGGCAGCTGTATTTCAATCCCCCAAAGTGTCTTTGAATTTAGTTACTTTAAACTCAGGTTACTTATAGAGGTGGTGTTTTTAATCAGTTCTCTAGGGAAAGCTTGATTAAATACTTCACAATCAAGATTTTTGTTGAATGTTAGCAAATAAAAGTGTTAGCAAATAAAAATAATTAAATAACTTGAGAGAAGAGGTAACCATTTCCTTGTAGATATGTTACAAATTTACTTATTTATAAAACTGCTAGTCTCTTTAACTTTCCAGGAAAATCGTAGGCATGGGCAAGGGAAGTTAAACTTCATTATCTGTTTAATATGTTCTGTTAATGAGAGACCATTGTAAATACTTTGTGAGAAAATTATTCCCTTACAGAGTCTATGCTTTTGATACTTAAATAAAGTGCTTTTTTGGGAGGAGGACTAATCTGGATTGCTGGGGATCAAATACAGATTGGTTGTGTGCAAGGCAAGCACCCTACGACTTCTCTAGCCCCTAAAGGACTTTTAAGAAAGGTTATGCTACTTTTTTACATTTTCATTATTAAAGATTACTCCTCTTTTGTGTGCTTTTAAAAGTCCACAAAATTCACTTTTATAAATTTATATTCATAGTTAAAAACATACAAATAAAGGTATATAGAAATCTGCATGAGGGGGGTACACGTTGAATTGCTCAGTGGATCATATCTGGTGCCAGTGTCTTTGCAAGTTATGTTTGTTTTTTTAGCTTTATTCTCATGCATACTAGTACTAAATAATTAAGCTTTCTTTGACTCGTATTGGTATCTTAAAAAATTGTGGTCTAGATATATTTATAAGAACTAAATAGTCTCACTTTTTGTATATCTGGTATATGAAAACTTTTTTTCACTTTAATTTTTATTCATAGGCAGATTTAAAAAGCAGATCGAAAACATCATCTTGAAATTCTATTCTTTTGTGTTTGTGTGTTTGAGTTTGTGTTTTAAATGTTATTTTTATTGAAACCATTGTGATCTACAGAGTCCATCATAGTTGAATTTCAGACACAGTGAGTCAGGGCAATTCTCACCACCAGTGTCAACCACCTTCCACTTGTGAATCCAAAGTGCATCCTATACCACCACCTTTTGTCCCCTGTCCTGCCAGTATAACAGGCCCATTTAAGTTTAAGTTGTTAAAGTTTAGGTATCTTGATTCTATTGTTATTGACTTTGGCTTGGATATTTAGTTCTGTCCTTATTTTTTCTTTATCACTGGCCCCCGGCCACCAGCCTTTCTTTTTCCCTTCTTTTATAGAAAAATGCAGAGGTCTGTGATAAAACAAAGTAATCCATGTCCCAAGGTTCTATAAAATAGTCTGGAGTCCCGATTTAAAAGATAAGAAATAAAAAAATAAAAGAAAACAAGAGGTGTGTGTGTGTGTGTGTGTGTGTGTGTGTGTAGCAGTTTTTTTTTTCTTTTAGCAATACATACATTTATTTTATTTTATTGCTAAAACTTCATTTAATAGTTAACTCTCAAGGGGCCAGTGTTATATCTCTTGGAGTAATTAAAAATAAAAATATTCTTTTTTTATTGAGACCAATGTGAATTACAAGTCTTTCACAGTTGTATTTCAGTTTCATAGTGACAGTGAAATAGAGCCATTCCCACCACCAGTGTTGACCTTCCTCCACCATAGTTCCCAGCATGCCTCCCCTATATCCACCCTAAGCCCCCTAGACTGCTAGTGTAAGAGGCCTTTTTTGTGTATAGTTTGGGTCTTTTGATTCTATATTTGTTGACACTGGTTTGCATATTTTGGGATAAACAGACTAGAAGTTATTATTATGGAGGTATGAAACACATAAAGAAAATATAGGCTTCCCCATTGAGTCTTTTGTGATATTCTTGTGGGGAGTGAAAGCCAGGGCAGTTTTTCATCACACATCATATCTTGCTGGGTTTGCAAAGTTATTTGTAGCCATGAGTGATGTGTCCTTGGGCTGGGGTCCTTCTGGGGCTGAATTGGTAGCATGCAACAGTCCTAATCATGGTTAGGAGAGTAAGAAGGGGCATAAAGCATGAGTCAGTAGGTATGTTGGTTGTAGTTTCTTGCTGAGGCATTGGGACTGAGAGGATGTCCTTTTGGTTTGGTAGCGTGGTGATTTTTTTGGAGCAGGAGGTTGGTCTCAGTATTTGATGGATTAATATTTGAGGGTAAAGAGGATTAAATAAGGAAGGATAATGGATCTGGATTGCAGGATGAGAGGATAGGAGGATTTCTGAAGCGGGGAGGAAGGGTAATATATAAGAGGGACTATATACATTTTAGGCATGGCTTGTTTACATTTTAGGTTTGGCAATCAGAGAGGAGTGTGATATTCTCCTCTTAAAAGGAGTTAGGAAGGATTCCTGAATTTTCAATGTTTTGGAAGAGCCCGAGGATCAGTGGTTGTAATTCTTCTAGGAATGTTTGATAAAATTCACTTGTAAAATCATCTGGACCTGGACTTTTGTTCTTGGGAGTTTCTTAATTACATTACTGTTTCAATTTCCTCAGATGTGATTGGGCTGTTTAGGATTTCTACATCCTCCTTATTCAGTCTCAGAAGATGATATTTTTCTAGAAATCTGTCAATTTCTTCAGGGTTTGCTAACCTCACTGAGTACAGTTGTTCATAGTACGCCCTGATGATGTCTTGGATTTCTTGGGCTTCTGTTTTAATCTCTCCCCTTTCATTTATGATCCTACTTATTTGTTTTTTTTTTTTTTTTCGTGTGTGTGTGTGTGTGTGTGTGTGTGTGTGTGTGTGTGTGTGTGTGTGTGTCTTGCCAGCAGTTTGTCTATCTTGTTTATTCTTTCAAAATACCAACTCTTAGTCTCATTGATTTTTTGTTTTGTTTTCTTTGTTTCTATGTTGTTTATTTCTGCCCTGGTTTTTATTATTTCTTTATTCTGGATGATTTGTTTTTGTTTTTGTTTTTTTGGTTTCTTTGTTGTTGTTTTTCCAGCTCATTAAGGTGTCCTTGTAAACTGTTGATTTTGTACTTTTCCTCTCTCCTGACATAGGCCTGTATTGCTATGAGTTTCCCCCTAATTACTGATTTTGTTGTGTCTCACAGATTTTGATTATTTGTCTCTGCATTATCATTCGTTTCAAGTAATCTTTTATTTCTTCTGTGGTTTCCTCTTTGATACAGCTTTTATTGAGTAGCATATTGTTTAATCTCCAGATGTTGGATTTTCTCCACAATTACTTTTTACAGTCAATCTTGATGTTTGTTGCATAATGGTCTGGTGGGGTGCTTCTAATAATCCTTATGTTTGTGACTTTGTGCAAGTTAAGATTTTATATTCCTAAGGCATTGTCTATTCTACAAAAATTTCCATGTGCACTTGAGAAGAATGTATATTCTGCTTTCTTGGGGGTGGGGAGCCCTGTATAGGTTTGTTAGTCCTATTTTCTCTAATTTCTCATTTAGGGCCCTTATGTCTTTGCTAGTTTTCTGCCTGGTGGATCTGTATAGTGGTGATAGTGGAGAATTGAAATCTCCTACTACTATCACATTTTCTTCCATATATTTCTCTACATTTGTGAGCAAATGCCTTACTTATTTTGCTGGCTCTACAGTCAGTGCATAAATATTGATCAGTTAATACTTTTTGTCAAATGTTCCCCTGATCAGTAAGTAATGACTCTCTTGGTCTCTGAGCACTTTCTTGAGGTTGAATGAAATTTGATCTGATATAAGAATGGCTGTCCTGGCTTTTTTGTTTGTTTGTTTTTCATATGCTTGAATAATTGATTTTCATCCTTTAATTCTAAGCCTGTGCTTGTCCTGTTCTTTTAGGTGTGTTTCTTGGAGGCAGCAGATATCTGGTTTTTGTTTTCTGATCCATCCCTCTATTCTGTGTCTTTTAATGGAAGAATTTAGCCCATTGACATTTAAGGAGATTATTGACAGAATTAGTTGTGCTATTGTATTGAGTAGAGTGGTTGTTCTTACAATTGGGGGTTTGGATTGTGTAGTACATTGTTTAGAAGTTCATTTAGAGATGGTTTGGTTAGTGCAAATAGTGTGAGTTCTCTTTTGTCTAAGAATGTTATTAGTGCTACTTCCCATACGAATGAGAGTTTTGCTGGGTAATGTACTCTAGGTTGGAAGTTTTTTTTATTCAGTAGTTTAAATATGCCACTTCACTGTCTTCTTAATGAATTGTTTCAAATGGGAGGTCTGATTTGATTATTATGTCCCTTCCTTTGTATTTGAGGGTTTCTCTCTCCCTTATTGGTTTAAAGAATTCATCTTTCTCTTTGTTTTTTGCCAGTTGGAATACTATATGTATTGATGTTGGCTGTTAGGGTCTATTTTATTAAGGACTTGTTTTGCCTCCTAGATTTGTACAGGTGTCTCTTTCCAGGGGGTGGGAAAATTCTCTGCTATTAATTCCTTCACTACTTGTTCTTCTCCTTTCCCCTTTTCCTCTCCTTCTGGTATTCCTACAATTTGTATGTTATTTCTTTTATTTTTATTCATTAGGTATCTAACTTTTTCTTCCAGTGTTTTGTCTCTTGCTTTCTTATTGACTTATTTTTATTGTTTTTTCTCAAGTTCCTCTATGTGTTCTTCTAACTGTGTAATTCTCCTATATGGCTTGCTAATATGTTTTTTATTTCTCTTAGTTCCAATTGTATGGGTTTTTTTTTTCATCTATTGTAAAAGTTCTTCTTTGAGTTGGCTGAATTGTTCATCTATAGATTTCTTGATCTCGCAAGATAGTGATTTCTTGATTTCCATCGCTAGGTCATTCATTGTTGCTTTTAGCTTCTCATTTATTGGGCTCGTGCATTTTGGTGGACTTAGAAACTTGATAGGATTTATCTCCATTTCCCCAGCTGCTCGTGTCTTCCTTAGTTTACCCATATTTCTTTGCATCTATTGGTTTTGAATGTTGAGTTTTCTGATTGTTTAATAAAGTAGTCTGCTCTACTGATTGTATTAGAGGTGATTGAAAGGTATATTCGATTTAGAGTTTATTTTTCCTTAGCCAGGTGGCTTGTCTAAGTATGATTGGGATATTACAAGCTGCTTCAGTGTTTTGCTATCTTACTTTGTGGGCTGTGGATTATCTGAGGAAATTGATAATTAGCTTTGAGCTAACTGGACCTATGTGGTATAAGTTATAGACTATCTGGTGAGTTTGCACGGTTTGTGGTCTGGGAGAAGGGGCAGGCTGTGTCAACCCCTGCTTCCTGTCCCGCAGAGGAGGGTGGGGCGGTTCTCAAGCCTGCAGAAGGTTTGGGTGCCCAGGTGCACATGCTATCAGGTCCAGTAGGAGGGGTTTCGGCGGGAGGGGGGCTGAGCTATATGTTTTCTGTTTTTGTTTTTTTTTTTTTGTTTTTGTTTTTTTTTTGGTTTTTGGCCACACCCGGTACTCGCTCAGGGGTTTACTCCTGGCTATGCGCTCAGAAGTTGCTCCTGGCTTGGGGGACCGTATGGGACGCCGGGGGATCGAACTGTGGTCCGTCCAAGGCTAGCGCAGGCAAGGCAGGCACCTTACCTCTTGCGCCACCGCCCGGCCCCCTGAGCTATATATTTTCTAAGAGAAAGAAGTAATAGATCCAATCCGCCAGGAACTTTAATATAAATTGAAATGACTTTGAAATGGTTTTGAGATATGAGGGCTGATGAGAAGGAGGGAAGGTTCCTTGTTCCTGTCCAAACACAGACCTGACTGGCTTCAGGGGGCCAAATGATGAACAATGACTCTGGAACTTGGAAACAGACTCAGGAAAGGCCCGAAATACAGCCTGTTCACATTTGGTGGGAGGAATTAAGACATGAAGTCTCCTGATCCCACCAGACCCAAATCTGGCTAGTCCCATGAGGCAGACGATCAGTAATGGTACTGGAATTCAGAAGGAAACTGAGGAAAGGCCTGAGAGAAAGCCCCGTTTGCCTTTGATGGGAGGTATTAGGACTGGAGGTTTCTTTCTCCATCCCAGACACAGACCTGAGTGATCTGCAATGATCAGCAATGGTGCTGGAACCCAGAAGGAAACGGAGGAAAGGGTTGAAATCCTATTCTTTTAGTGAGGGAATTGTCATGTTTTAAAAATATGTATAAGGATTAAAATTTAACAGTGTTGAGGTATTATGTGTCATGCTATTCCTATGATGCCGTACTAAATGCTTCCTGCTAGTACAAGAAGACATGTCCTAGTTTAATGATTTTACCTTCGTATATGCAATTCTTCAAGTACTATGTTTGTAAAACACTTTATTGAGTATTTTTGACATTAATCCCAAATTTATTTTAAAATCCCTTTCTAGTAATCCTAATGCCTAAGATGTTTTGTATTGCCTTTTTCTTGAGTATGGGTCACTGTTGATGGTTCTGATTACTCAACCAAGACACTGAAGGCTACTTACTGTGCATGTTCTAGCTCTCCCTCTGCATCAGATGGGAATCTATTTCAGACTATGTTGTCCTATAACTCTAAGTGGTCCTATAACTGTGTTTTCCAGAAATGCTAGGAACACCTAACTAGAAAACAACTTACAAGTTGAGAAGCTAGCTTGGTTATAACAGACTTTGTAGAGTTGATTGGGGTGTCACATATTTATGAGGAACATAAAATAAATATTCTTATGATGCATAATAATTGATGTTCAGAAGGATACTCTGTCTCCAATGAGCTTTTTGTAAGACTTGAAACTAAAGGATTGTGACACTTCTCACAAATAATGAATTAAGGGTGTACAACATTGGTTGCATAGCAATTTATTACGTATCTTAAAGTGATAGAATAACGTTATTCATACCTTCTCATTATGACTTTTTGGTTTATGATTCAAATATATTGGTACTTCCTACTGATTAAAAATTTGATTGTAGATTGAGAACCTACGTCAGAACAGTATAACATGCATAACTCTGGTAATTATAATATTAGGCTAAGTAAGTGCTGACTTAGTGAGAAAGAAATATAACATTATAAATAAAGATTTTTTTTTCTGGTCAAAGATACTTTTTAAATGCTCAGGACTGAAAAGGTTCTCAGTGTGTAACAAATAGGTTTTTAATTGAAGAGAATTTAATTAATTTTAGGGCTGGGGAGGAAAAAAGGAAATTAATTGATTTTATAACCCACTAGTCTACTACAGTTATTACCAAAGTCACCCCTTTGAAAATGTCTTGCAGTATGGTTTGTCCAGTGTTGAATACTCTTGTAATAAAGAAATGTAAATTTTAGTATTAATTTTATATATGTAACTTCTTTTTATTATTAGATGTATGCAGCAGTGCTTTGGCAACAAGCTAATGAAAATACTGAAAATTCAACTGGAAAAGCATGTTTTGGAACCACCCTCCCAGAAGAAAAACTTAATGACTTTCGTGATGAACAAATTGGACAATTGCAGGAACTGATGCAAGAAGCCACTAAGCCTAGTAGACAATTTAGTATTACAGAGCCTACAAAACCAAAAATGTAGTGTATGCTGTATATTTATTTTTTAAAAAAGACAACATTTAAGAAATCTATTTCTTCCAAGGTTTGAGACTACATAGCATTACTTAAAGATGCTCTCTGCAGTAATGTGGTTTTAGGATTACTGTGAAAAAAGTATTTGACTTTTGGACTGCAGGCCATAGAATCAATGTACTTCTGGAAGTTTTTTAATATATAAATTTGTTTTTAACATTAATGTTTAAGTCTCTTGACTTTAAATCTGTTAATACTGACATGCTATTTCTGAGTATGTACAGTAAAAAGTTAAAAATTTGTAATGTAATTGATTCTTTAAAAATGACAATAAAACAGTACTGAATAATACATTTTTCATTAGTTCTTTCTCATGAAATTAACTTTTAAATGATTTGTAGTTTCCTTGAAAATAGTTTGTAAAATAAATATCAGTCTGGTGTAAGCTGGGAACAGAAGATGTGGGAAGAGTAGAAACTAGAGATAACACACCTTTGTCTCAATTTTGCTCTATAGATATGTGGTATAGGTTAGAACCCCTTGCTAGGAGGAAAAAAAACAATCTAAATTATGCTCTCTTTTATCATGCATCAGGACTAGTACTGGAGGCAAAATCACTGCTAAATCTCAGATCTGCATTACCACAAATCAAGCATGTTCTCCACAGAAGTTAGATTCTGTGTCCCTCTCCCACTTTGCTGACACCGAAACATCAGTACCCTATAGGAGTCAACAAAATAAAAATAAAAATAAAATCAAAACAATACTTCCTACTGGGAAAGTAAAAATGCTCAACTCAATGATTCAGCTAAAGAAAAAAAATCAGAGTTCAGAATTAATACTACAATGAAGAAAAGGGCAAAATCATAATAGTACAAAATAATTATCTCTTGTATCACCTACATGAGACCTGGTTTTAATAATATCTAGTACTGTTAAAAAATTTAAAAGAAAACGAACTTATATGAGATCTCAGAAAACTTGGACTAAAAACATCAACAAAATAGAAGATATACCCTTTTGTATAATAAGACTGAAGAAGTCAATATAGGAAATAAACTGCACTAAAACTTTAGAGACAGGTTAGACCAAATGTAGAATTAAAAATAGTAATGTATAGGGCTGGAGCTATGGCGCAGTAATAAGGCATTTGCCTTGCACACGGCTGACCCAGGATGGACCTCGATTCGATCCCCTGGCGTCCTAAGCCTCCAAGCCAGGAGTGATTTCTGAGTGCATAGCCAGGAGTAACCCCTGAACATTACCGGGTGTGGCCCAAAATTAAAAAAATAAATAGTAATGTAAAGCTGATAAAGGTAGAACAGATAAAAATAGCTTGTAAAATAAATGAAGGAAACTAAGTAGATACTTCAAAAAAGCAGACAAAATCATAGCTTACCTGAGAAATAATGGATGAATTCACTAGTGAATTTTACCATACTTTTTGTAGAATACCTATCCTTTAACTCCTCCAAAATTGAAAAGGAAAGAATTTGAACCCCAGTGTACATTCTTTAATGCTATTGTTCTTCTGATTCTTAAACTAGCTCAGTACATTATATGAATATAAACAGTGACAGATATCTCTGTCAAAGGTTTTCAAGAAAAGAATCAGCATTATGATCAACTTGATATAATTTCAGCGATGCGTGATGATTCAGTATTTGCAAATCAACTTATCATATGGACAAAAATCAATACTCTTTAGTAGTTGCAATGAAAATATTTAACATGCTTCAACATTCTTTTGCGATTAAAGACAATAATTTTAAATAGGAAGAGCACCTCAAAATCATAAAGAGTGTATGAAAAGCCCATAGCCATCATATTAAAAAAAACTACACTTTTTCCTTTGGCATTAGAAACAAGTATATTAACTTTCGGCAGTGTTAGCAACAGCAAATAGATAAATTTTACTCTCCTTAAAGTCAGAGATCTACTCTCCAGTCAATCAATTGTGATCTGAGGTGCTGGCAAATAATAAATTATTGTTTATGTTTAAATTGGAGTGGAAGAGATAGCTGTTACTCAGAAGAGAGGAATGAAAGGGGAAGTCTAAATATATTCTCTGGAAGGCTTTGAAGATAACAGCTTAAGAACAGGAGGAAGGGGCGGCCATGACCTCGCTGACCCAGCGCAGCTCGGGGCTGGTGCAGCGGCGCACCGAGGCGTCGCGCCAGGCCGACAAGGAGCGCGCGGCGGGCGGCGGCGGCGGCGGCGGCGGCGGCGAGGACGACGCGCAGGGCCGCCGCGACGAGCAGGACGACGACGACAAGGGCGACTCCAAGGAAACGCGCCTCACGCTCATGGAGGAGGTGCTGCTGCTCGGCCTCAAGGACCGCGAGGGTTACACATCATTTTGGAATGACTGTATATCATCTGGATTACGTGGCTGTATGTTAATTGAATTAGCATTGAGAGGAAGGTTACAACTAGAGGCTTGTGGAATGAGACGTAAAAGTCTATTAACAAGAAAGGTGAGACGTGGAATCCATTAAAATTACATTATCAACTAAGAAACGTAAGGGAACGGTTAGCGAAAAACCTAGTGGAGAAGGGTGTCTTGACCACAGAGAAACAGAACTTCCTCCTGTTCGACATGACAACCCATCCTCTCACCAACAACAATATCAAACAGCGTCTCATCAAGAAGGTCCAGGAAGCTGTTCTCGACAAATGGGTGAACGACCCTCACCGCATGGACAAGCGCCTGCTGGCTCTCATCTACTTAGCCCACGCCTCTGATGTTCTAGAGAATGCTTTTGCTCCTCTTTTGGACGAGCAGTATGACTTAGCCACCAAGAGAGTCCGGCAGCTTCTCGACTTAGACCCTGAGGTGGAATGTCTGAAGGCCAACACCAGCGAGGTTCTGTGGGCGGTGGTGGCCGCATTCACCAAGTAACTCAGCTCAGAACGCAGCGTTCTCCTCTCATGTAAACCGGTAGTTCTTATTTTCTTTTCCTGTTGACTTCTGGTTTTCTGCAGATTGTACTTTCCATTCTATAATTGGCTTTTCTGTTAAATTGGTGGGTGGCTCTTTCTTTTTGTATGTTATGCAGGATTCTGCTGGTACGAAAGGCCTTCCTCTTTCCGTCTCAAAAAAGTTAGACTGCCATATTGGCATTTCATTCCTTGTTGCTATTCTCATTGTCACATGTTTTGGGTTGCTGGTGTGCTTTGACTTTCGAAGTGCCTCCAGTCTCCCCACCATGCCTTTGGTCAGCTTGAGTTTTTCCCCGTGTACGTATACATCCCACATTCTGCCTACAGTTCAGACAGAAGTCACAAAAAGGCCTTTAACTCACCAAAGGTAAATATCTGTATCTATTAGGATATTTTATACATAGACCTCAGTTGAGATGTATACGTAGCAAAATTATTTTTAAATTGAGACAGCACAGTAAGTATAGAAAATGCCCCTGGATTTTGCTTCCCATGTAAATCTATTGTATTAATTACATTTGCTATAATTTAATAATTCAATCATAAAGGTCCAATTGTTTCACAAAGCCAGTTTGGAATGAGCTGCATTCCAGTGATGCTGTACATAATTTGAATTATATAGAATTGTCCTTTTTCTGGCCACTCCTGCCTCTGTCTTCTATTTCTAAAGTTTAATTAGTTGTTCACCTGTGCCCCTCATTTGCTTCAGTCATTTTTGATGACAAAACAGACCTCATCATTGACGGAGAGAGACTGGATGTGTGATTAGTCCCAAGAGATTTTGAGCTGTGCCATTGATGATACTTTGACTATGCATCTCCTGTTCAGAATTTCTTTTTCTTTTTTGGGTCTTCCTGTTGTATCACTTCCGTAGGGAAAAGACTTGTGACCAGTACTAATCTTGAGTACAGTTTTTTATTTTTCTGTCTCCATGAATAAATTAATGCCTACACTTAAATGTTTATCTACTTACAATTTCTGGGGAAAGAAAATCCAATGTCAGTTCTAGCAGATGTTGCATGTAATTTGTTTGCAGGTAATGATCACAACTCAGATGATTAAGAATTTGTAAGAGAAAGCTCTGCTTTGTTTTAATTTTTATATATAATTATGATAATTAGCACACCACAAGACTATACCTTTGCTTTTAAAAGTTTATTTTTACTATGTCTTTATCACAGTTTATCATATCATCATTGGTTTCATAATGTAAATACTATATATTGAACAAATTAAATGTCAAATTTTTTATTACATAGTTCATGTTAATAGTGGGGCTTTCAGGTGTTTGGAGAGTTCTTTGGTTAGTTTATGTTGCAAAAGTACTAGATAGTGTATAACTCTAAAGTTGAATTTTAAGGGATTCCCTAATATGTATACTATCTTTTTATCTGAAGTAATAAAATAAACTATGATCTTGAAAGTGCCTGAATCAGAAAAAAAAAAAAAAAAAAGAACAGGAGGAAGATGATAACTTCCTATTCCTAACACACATTATGAAACTAGACCTTAAAGAATTATTGATTTTAACATATGTAAATTTAAGAGATTGATTTTAATATATGCAAATTTTAGGCTAGAGCAATAGTACAGTGGGAGAAGTGTTTGACTTGCATGCAACTGACCCAAGTTCAGTCCCTAGCATTCTATTTGTTTCCCCTGAGCTTGCCAGGAGTGATTTTTGAGTGCAGTCAGAAGTATTCCCAGAACATTACTAGGTGTGTCCCCCCTCAAATGATGCAAATTACTGGGCACTTACCCTGAAGATTTAGTAAAATATGCAAATAATTATTTGAATTGGGGATAATAATGACATTAGTTTTATGTGGCATAATTCCCTCATATTTTTTTTGGAAAAGAATAATCTAACTCCACAATCTTTAACCTTTCATGAACATATTTTATATGTAAGAAAAATGTAAAATAGATAATGGTGGGCCCGGAGAGATAGCACAGTGGCGTTTGCCTTGCAAGCAGCCGATCCAGGACCAAAGGTGGTTGGTTCGAATCCTGGTGTCCCATATGGTCCCCCATGCCTGCCAGGAGCTATTTCTGAGCAGACAGCCAGGAGTAACCCCTGAGCACTGCCGGGTGTGGCCCAAAAACCAAAAAAAAAAAGAAAAAGAAAAAGATAATGGTGATTTTTGTGTCCTTGTTGCTTTTATTTTTTGTGAATCTCTTTAATATTTGATATTATTACATTTTGATGTATTTTATGTGAATTTGATTCTGCTTATATTTTCTCTCTGATTTCTAAGTTACAGCAAGAGATCTGTTAGCAGGGCCAGAGATATGGCATGGAGGTAGGGCATTTGCCTGCCTTGCATGCAGAAGGATGGTGGTTCGAATCCCAGCATCCCATATAGTCCCCCAAGCTAGCCAGGAGCAATTTCTGAGTGTAGAGCCAGGAGTGACCCCTGAGCACAGCCAGGTGTGACCCAAAAACCAAAAAAAAAAGAGATGTGTTAGGAGACCTTTGTAAGGTCAATTAGATTCATATAAGAATGAATCTGGGGGCCAGAAAGATAGCATGGAGGTAAGGCATTTGCCTTTCAGGCAGAAGGTCATCAGTTCGAATCCGGCTTTCCATATGGTCCCCCGTGCCTGCCAGGAGCAATTTCTGAGCATGGAGCCAGGAGTTTCCCCTGAGCACTGCGGGTGTGACCCAAAAACCACAATAACAACAAAAAAGAATCTGAAGAGGTTAGTAACTTTAATAGACTAACCATATTTTTTATCTTTTCATTAAAAATTATTATTTGACCAAAAATACATCTTTTCTAAAGATTAGTGAACTCAAACCATAAATTTACTTATTACAAGTTTTAATTTCTACATATCTTAAGTTTGACAAACATGAAGAAATACTGGGTTCAGATTGTAATTATTATGGGCTTTAATATATATTATTTCTGTACAAATTTCAAGAATAACATGTGTAATTTAAGCACATAATAATAGAGCTCAGTGCCAGATACCTGAAATAATATACCCATTTCATTTTCAAAACATCTCACTGCAAAAGTTGATAGTGGCTGAATTTCATTGAATAACTGTTGCTAAGCAACTTTAAAAGAATATCATCTGCATAGTAATAACATTTCTAGTGAATGCTGCCACTCACATTAGATGACTCTAAAAGAAACCAAGTTATAGAATACAAGAATAGTAACATTTTAACTTTAAAATGTATATCATAATGAACTTGTAAGACAAGTTCACTCAAAAGTGATCTGATTTTAAAATATGACTAAACAGAATGATTATGGTAAAAAACATTTGAATTAGTTGATATTTTAAACCAGTCTTTTTGATGTAGAGAGATTGAATTTGATCTCAAAGCTTAGCTTTATGAAATGTGAAGGCCAATTTCTGCTTCCGAGGGCCAAAAAGACTTGCATACCATTTAACTCATTGGTCCCAATCTCAGTCTTCCTATAGAAAACACAGGTTTCACAACAGCATGGATTTCCTTTTGTACACTGATGTTTTACAATTATTTGAAACCATATCAATCAATATATATACTTCATGGATAGTAGTTGAACTAACACCTGAAGCCAAAATAACTATTGATTTGAATATGGAAATGTATTAAATACATTTAAAATGTATTAAATTAAATTAAAATGTATTAAATACAATAAAGAATCTATAGAGATGTAAGTGAATGATAAAGGATGCTTTGAGGCTAAAATAGAGTACCCCAGAAAGGACATATTAGCAATGAGCAGACTACCCAAAGCCTATCATCAGAGCTCACAGGAAATGTGGTTGCAACCCACTACATAGAAAAGACATTTTGGGGCCCTCAGATTATTAACTCTGTCACATATTGTGTTAGCCAGGATTGGATTTTCTATGCTTCATGAAGTAATTTTAACTCCCACGTTCACAATCGTAAGTATTCACTTAGGGAAAAGAAAGGAGGCAAACTCAGCTGGTTCAAATTTGAGCTATCTAATCTTGGAGCTTTATGATAAATTGCCACTTTATACTTTCAGTTTACTATTGAAATCCTATAGTAGTCAGTATCCCTCAGGTCTGAGATATCAGACTCATTAGAAAACTCATGACTTATTGCCTTGAGTACCTTATAAAACGTCAAAGATAATACAGTGCAATATTACTTGGCTACAAGAAAAGATGAAATCTGCAATTTGCCACTACATGGATAGGACTGGAAGGTGTTGGGCTGAGTGAAGTTTGTGAGAAAGAGGGGCAGATGCAGAATAATTTCTCTCATATGTGGTTTATGAAGAAATATAGAGCAACAAATGGCCAAAGGCAAATAATTGGAGAGTATAAAACAGGTTACCAAAGACAGGGAAGTGGTGTTGGAATGTTGGATGCATGAAACCCTATTATTAATAGTGTAAATTGTGGTGCTTCAAATAAACTTTAAAAAATGTTTTAGGAAGATAGGATATTTGTGGGACTTTTTTCTTTCAGTTAACTTCAAAATCTTCTGATTCTCTTTACGTTGCTTAACAAAGAAGAATGTTACATCAGTCCTATTTGTCACATTATGTCTCACTGGTTCTGCTGAATCATAAGAAAGACTCAAATGGAAGAACAGTTTGTCCTGTAATCACAATTTGCGATAGAATTTTTAAAATTTGAATCCCATGTAAAAGTGGCAGCTACATGTATTACCTGGTACATAGGTATGGGTAGAAATATCCCTTTCTCTTTGAAACTTGATTTTCTAGCAAACTTCATAAATTTCATATACTTCTCCTAATGTGGCAGGCTTTCTTTCTCAACTCCAGAATTTGGTGTGCATTGCTCCTTGGTTTCCTGGTCTTGATTTGCTTTTTGGCCTTAGTTGTTGTCTATTAGGCAGTCTTCCTCTCTCCCTACATCTGGATCAGAGCATCCCTTCTTAGTGTTTCTACAATCTTCTTGTTTTATACTCAATATATTTACCCCATTAAAATCACTTGTTGAATAATTTATTAGAGTTTCTGTCCTTTTTCATCATCAACCCCCAAAGCATTTTTAGACATTTTGTTCCTAATTACTACTGTGCCCTCAGGATAATATTAATGTCATGCATATACTTCTTAGCTTTTCATGTTTCACATCTAAGTTTCCCTCAGATATTTAAAAAGTTCCCCACTTTTCCAAGAACCAATCTCCACCTTCTTGTAGGTGGTTTCACTTCCCCTGAGTGCTCAATCTTTGCATATATGACTCTCTAGGTTAGATCCCTGTCAACACAAAAAAGAAAAAAAATATAATTTGCAAGTGGCTGACACAGGACAAAGGGTGGTTCGAATTCCAGTATCCCATATGGTCCTCCGAGCCTGCCAGGCATAATTTTTGAGCATAGAGCTAGGAGTAACCCCTGAGTGCTGCAGGGTGTGGCACAAAAACAAACAAAAAAAGGGCAGCTTCTGAGGTGAAGTGTGCACCCACACTCCTGCTGAGTCTATGGTTCATGTAGACTAGGATAATCAATATGGATCCTTAGTAATAAGGAGAAAAGGACTATTAATCTGTTCATCAAGTTCATCAAGTAATGCAATAGATTGTACCAAAAAGGTCAGTTTCAGAAATTAAATATTTTCCTCTTCATTATATTTTGTCCTTTAAATATATGAGATTCACCCACAAAGGTCTAATTTTTCCCTCCAGTATAGTTCTCTCATATTCTAATCTTAGAATTTTACTCAAACACTTGTCCTTTATGTTTATACATTCTTCTTTCTTTCTTTCTTTCTTTCTTTCTTTCTTTCTTTCTTTCTTTCTTTCTTTCTTTCTTTCTTTCTTTCTTTCTTTCTTTCTTTCTTTCTTTCTTTCTTTCTTTCTTTCTTTCTTTCTTTCTTTCTTCCTTCCTTCCTTCCTTCCTTCCTTCCTTCCTTTCTCTCTCTCTCTCTCTCTTTCTTTCTTTCTTTCTTTCTTTCTTTCTTTCTTTCTTTCTTTCTTTCTTTCTTTCTTTCTTTCTTTCTTTTCTTCTTCCTTCCTTCCTTCCTTCCTTCCTTCCTTCCTTCCTTCCTTCCTTCCTTCCTTCCTTCCTTCCTTCCTTCCTTCCTTCCTTCCTTCCTTCCCTCCTTCCTTCCTTCCTTTCTTTCTTTCTCTTCCTTCTTGTTATGGTAATTCTTTGTCTTTTAGCAAACAGTTTTACTTACTCCAAGTCCCCTCTGCCATTCTGTTTCCTCTGTACTTGGTTTGTCCGTTTCTTTTCGTATTTAGAATGTCCTCCACTGAATCCATTTTGGCTTCAGAACCTTGACTTTAATCCCTATCTCTCTCTATTGTAGGTCTGCCAAGGTAAACCAGAGAGCACATAATATCCATGGGACCTGGATCCATAAAAGAAGGGAGCTCTGGTGCTAGAGGAAACAAGAGATCAAAAGATGGAGATAAAATTTTTTTAGGATAAACAACATTGGTGGTGGGAATAGGCCTAATTCACTGTCCCTATGTACCTGAAATACAATGGTGAAAGACTTGTCCTTCACATTGGTCTCAATAAAAATTATAAAATTTTTTTTCAGGGTAAAGGAGAAAAAAAGAAACAATATATTTTCTGTATTACCATGTAAAATGGACTTACTGGTGACATGAATAGGCAGAATCTTTTTCCTATTTCCTTGAAAGCTAATGTAATGAGCTTAACTCTCACATTATAAAGTGTGTGATGGTGGTTGTTCCCTTATAACTGATACTTCTTGTTATTATATATGTTACAGACATGGATGAGGATTATTTGAGGTTGTCTACGGAAAATTAGGAATTGAGGCAAAATCAAACACATTAAATAGTCATGTATTTTTATTTTACATAACAAGGAGAGGTAGTCAATGAAGATCTACTTTTCGACTTTGAACATTAATAGGTCCAGGCCTACATAAACTCCCTGTTCAATTAATAGAGCTTGAATATTTTAATAACAGGGGAAGTGCCATTTGCATGCCAAATGCATATTTGGGGCAGCAGAGAAGATGGGGCCAGAACTGTGTTCTCTGAAATCCTCTATCAAACCACTCCCAGTCAGAATAGTGTCACAGGCTCAAGTGTACAAAAGTGTCTGCAAATAGTGCCTTTTAGCTTGATTCATTCTACTCCATATCCAAAAAAAGGTTTATTAGTAAGAAAAATGGTAGATAATTATCTGTCATTGATGTACATTTGAATGCAGTCAAATTTATATATGTATAAATTATATTTATAAATGTTCAGTTGTATTTAATTCATTATTTTATATTTAGTTATTACTAGTGAACAAATGAATTAGAGTATTATTATAAGATTGATTTAGAAATAACCAGTATTCTTTATTCAAGGGATTAATAAGGCTTTGCTTAAATGTCTGTAGCTGCAGATTTATAAATTTGAGTCCTAAATTCAAATACTTGTAGGATACAGCAACATAGTGAAAAAAACCTTTGGATACCTGGCTTTTTTGTTCATTTGAGGAGAGGCAAAATAGTAGAACTCAACATTTAGAACTTTTTCATGTCATTATGTAAAAGAAATTTAGCTTAACTCCACCATTCCCTCTCCCATAATTTCATCCATTTCTTTAAGTAAGCCAGATAGTATACTGGCAATTCCATTATTTAAATTTCCTCCATGTTTTCTTAAGTCCACTTCTCCTCACTAGAAGACTTCCCTGTTTCTCCCCCTATTTGAAATTATGCCATGTCACTTACAGAGAACCTAGCTTCAGGAGTCCTTTCCTGGACCAATGTACTTTCCTCTCTCTGGCTCCCACCAGCCTCAACACTGATCTCCATTTGCCTCCCCAGAATTTCTATAATACTGCCTAAAAGCACTGCGAAGGATTTTTCCCCTCATATGTAACATGTAGCATCATTATTCTTCCTCTTTGCTGTTTTCATAGTGTCTCAATACCTGTTAGTATGATCCCTAAACATAGATTTTTCCAATCACTCTACTGACTATTAAAACATGATGATGCAATGGTGGTTGGCAAGTGCCAAAGTGAAACATTTTTTCTCTGACATGAAAGATGGTGTATCTTGTCACAAAGGTTCCTTACTCTTGGATGTTAGGAAGAAAATGTAGATCATTGCCATAAGAAAACTGCCAGATTTAGGATACCTGAATTTAACTTTGCTTCTCACCTATAAAAATGAGGCATTAAGCTACAGCACATAAATCATTAGGTTATATGACAAGTCATCCTAATAGCAAGGTGTAATATACTAAGAAAAATTTTTGCTTCTTTATTTAGTCTCAATGAATATTTCATGAAGTTTGAACAACCTTGGTACCAGAGCATAGCAAGGAGAATGAAAGAAACAGAATGGAGGAGGAGAAACACAAATATGAAAAAGGATGGGGGCCAGGGACAAAGAGGTCTCAGGTGCATTGGTAGAGTTAAAAAAAAGGACAAAATTAAATATATAAACCAAAATCAACAATCAAAAGATAAAAACTTTAACAATCTAAACTTAAGATGGACCTTTATATTGGCAAACTGGGGATTAAGGAGTGATGGTATGAGATGCATTCTGGGAACAGTAGAAGGTTGATACTGGTGGTGAGATTGGTCCTGATTCACTCTATATCCAAAACTTAACTATGAAGAACTTTGTAAATCACACTGTCTTCAATAAAATAAAGTTAATTAAAAAAAGTTTCAATGATGCTTAAGTATCTCTGATAATTCACACACAACTGCTTATTTTTTTTTCTTTTCATCATATCATGTGTAGAATCCTGGATGAAAGGGAATTTTGGAATCACCGGTCTTAGGTTTTCAGCATCTCTGCTACAGGACACCAAAAAAGAATAATATTAGGACAAATATTGTATGGGCCATAACCATGTGATATGTTGCCTGACTCGGTAAAGTTTAAAAATCCTTAGACAAGTAGGGAAGCAATAATAGACAAAGACAATAGAACTGGGGAGATGGTCTGCAGGACAAAGTTTACTTGGGAAGGGAGTATGGGAGGAGTCTTTGTGACATTGGTGGAGTGATATGGGTAACTGGCTTTGCAACAAAGAATGAATGAAACTATTAGTTGTAAATTTGGTATTTCAATAAAAATAGAGGGAGAAAACTAATTCTGTAGCCTGAGTCAGGCCATAAACCTTTAGAATCCAC
The DNA here is from genome assembly GCF_024139225.1 of Suncus etruscus. Classification (NCBI taxonomy): domain Eukaryota; kingdom Metazoa; phylum Chordata; class Mammalia; order Eulipotyphla; family Soricidae; genus Suncus; species Suncus etruscus. The sequence continues at coordinate 90,463,323 of NC_064848.1, forward strand.
AACCTCAAATTGTGACTTTAGACATATTACAATTTACTTTTGTTTTCAGCTTCATCTATCACAAGTAAGATCTTACCAGATTGTTTTAGCAATTAATCTAATGTCAACATTATATAATTTTATAATATGCCACCAAAGTATTCTAGATTCCCTGTTTTAGCACAATGAAGGACACATAATAGATAGGCTGTGCATAATTGATGCCTTTAAATTAAATTCCAGCCCACATCAGAACCTTAGCTCTTAAGCATCTTTGTTCTATTTTCAGATTCATAAAATATTATTCCTGCTCTTATGCTAATGCAACTTGTATAAAAGTCAGTTGACTTTTTTTAAAATAAAATTTTAATTGCATCACTGTGAGAAACACAGTAATAAACGTATTCATGATTGATTTTCAGTCAAACACTGTTCAACACCCATTTCTTTTTATTTTCCACCACCACGGCTCACAGTTTCCTTCTAACCCCTCATCACATTTCCCCATACTTGCATATATGAAAAACATATTTCTTCTCTGTCTCTCTACCTCTCTCCCACATATTTTCTTTTAGATACTGTGGATTGCAATATTGTTACAGAAGGATTATCGTGCATATCTACTTCCTTTCAAAATTCAGTTATTGCCCAGAGTGATAAATTCAAATTGTTATTACCATTGTGGTCCCTTCTCTGTCATAATTGCACTCCTGTGTTCTTTGTGGCAAGCTCCTTCTATGGATCAATCATCCTTGCCATCATTTTTACTGTTTTTGGGTGTTATTACTATACTATCTTTTATTTAATATCTCATAAATGAGTGTGATCATTCTATGCCTCTTCCTCTTCCTCTAACTCATTTTATTCAGCATAATACTCTCCATATCCATCCATATCTAAAAAAGTTTCATGAAAAATCAGTTGACATTAATCCATATTTATATTATTCCATTTTACAAGTGGAAATTTTCTAAAGACATTTAAAATTATTTTAAACATTAAATTTCTTCAAAAAACCTTTTCTTGTTTTTGTTTTGGGCCACAACCAGCAGTTCTCAGGGCTTACTCCTGGCTCTGCACTCAGAAGTCGCTCCTGGTAGGCTTGGGGAACCATATGGGATACTTGGGATCGAACCCAGGCCTATCCTTGGGTCATCTGCATGCAAGGCAAATGCCCTACCACTCTGCTATTACCCCCAAACAAAAACCCTTTTTAAAATCCAGATAAGGGGCCAAAAGCTATACTACAGGGTGTTTGCCTTGCAAGCAGACAACTCAAGTTTTTTCCCCAGCATCTCATATCGTCTCCGAACCCACCAGGAGTGATTTCTGAGTGTAGAGCCAGGAGCAACTCCTGAGTGCCACTAGGTGTGACCCAAACCCCCTACAAAATAAATACATAAAAATAAAATCCTGATAAACTTTACATTAAAAAGACATGTTTCAGGTGCACTTACTTCTGAGACAAAAGTGAAGCTGATACAATGGAATCTCAAGATATGAAAATTAGATCTGCCAGGTCATTACTTTCTAAGTCAAATACCTCAGAGGAACTTTATAACAATAAACCAAAACTTATTTAAAAAATAGTATGGTTGAATATCAATGAAATCTACACCCAACCATTTCACCCAAGGTGGTATTGGGCTAGATGACTTTCTATCTGGCTTAATTTTCTTTACAAATTTTATAAATGCTTGCCATTGAAACTGTGGAGTTCTATTCATTGCTTCATTTCTTCAGTGTGATACAAACTTTGGAGAGATATTTAGAAGGATAAAAATGCTTTGATTGAATTTATTTAGAAATGGAAATTCTCCTGACTGGCAAGTGATACTTTACTGCAGTAGTTGTCCCCAAACCACAAAGTTAGTTAAGTACATTTTTACAGTCTTAGTGAACTGAGAATTTATTGGCTCAAATTATCAGTCCAGGCTACAGAGATGATCAAGTAGAGATTAAAACCATAAGTAGATTTCAGAAAATTCCTAGAGCATTTTTCAGGGATAGTTTATCTTTTGCCTTAAAGGTGGGATTGATTTTGGAAAACATGCAATGGTTGTTTCTCTGACTGTTCACATTAGTTATTATATAAAATGTTAATAGTAAATTGGCAATTTCTAAAAACCAGTCTTGGTGAGGAGTTGGACACAGTTGTTAAAACATAAATATTGAGAATTATGTATTCCAAGTTACCCTGTGTCACCCCAACTTCTAACCCTCTTAGGTTTGAAACCAATATAATCTAGGTTTATGGGACTTGAATTATTTGTTCTGAGTGAGTTTTTGGCTTATTTTTTTCCACTTAATGTTATAGAAATTCTGTGATGAAGGAGACCAGTGCATATCTTTACCTTAAAAGGCCTGAGAGTCTTAATAAAAGTTCTTAATCAAAGGTATGAAGAGGCCAAAATCACTGAGATTCAGAACAGCCAAATGGAACCTTCACTGGGGAGGGGGGAAATCACAAAATGAATCTCTTCACTTATTAACTTTGAAGATAAAAATAAACAAATAAATAAAGATTCCTGGGGTCTTCAAGTTTATTCTTTTCGTACTTAGAAAGTATTCAGGGATTCAACTGTGGTGCTTTCATCAAGTCAGGGATAATAAAATGACTCCTATTTTATAATTGTGGCTCTAAGCATCACAAAACAACACTAATATATAAAACATTGACAAATTTGTAATTGCATAATGACTCTTACCTAATGAATTAGAGAGCTGAACTAGGAGCCATCCCCACAGCTACTGCCTTGTTCTCTCATTAAAAAGCTCCATTGACTCATTTTATTCTTGAAAGAGTTGTAAACCAAACTTCAAAATTGGGTACACCAGCCTCATAGCTGAAAACTAAGCACTCTTAAGTGGCTGTGCTAAAGCGTCAGCAGAGGCATCCACAACCCACAGTCACAGCCACCTAGTGAACCAACTTCACTGCTTTACCACTCGTCTCCACAAAGACACCTAACCAGCCCAAACTTCAGATTCTCCAGTATTTGGGTTGAAATATCCAGGACTATGCCATACTATGTGTAGGCAGCTTCTTTCTGACTTTACTTCTAAAAATCCTGACAGGTGTAACCACACTCCACAACCACCACCATGTTGGCCACTAGAACTGCTATTCCTGGACTATGCAGCTGCATATGTGGCTGTACAATACCACCAAATTTTTCAATATTGACACCTTAGTAGGAATACACCAAATTAGAAGTCAAAGTAGTATATAAGCCACCTACGGTTAACAAACAAAACCAATAACAAAATGATCAACTAGCAACAAACAACTTAGTAGCCCTTCAGAAAATCACTTAATGACTCTAATTTTCACAAATTTTCTTTTGCTGTAGTTTATTTTTCAATAATTCCACAATTAATTAGTATTTAACAGGCAATGTAAGGTAAATTATTGTGTGTCTGTCCAGGAGGTAGGCTTGGAGGTGGGTGGGAGTTGGAGATAATGGTGGAAGGAAATTTACACTAGTACTGGGATTAGTATGAAAACACCGAGTGGCAGAAATAAGTGCCTAATAAGCAACTGTGTAAAACATGGTGTTTAAACAAAATCTTTAAAAAGCTGATTCAGGCATTCAAAATCAGATCAAGTGAAAAGGGCGGGGTTATGACAGCAACAAATGAAGGTGAAATAAAATATACAGCGAGGGAAAGACAAAGTGCAGGATAAAAACGGGCTAGAGTAATTGCACAGTGGGGAGGGCATTTGCAAGTGGCTGAACCAGGTTTGATTTACGGCATCCCATATGGTTTCTGAGCCTGCCAGGAGTGATTTCTAAGTGCAGAACCAGGAGTAACCCCTGAACATTACCAGGTATGATTTCCCCCTCCCGACCAAACAAAACAAAACAAAACAAAAAACCCCCACAAACCATGAGGCCAACAGGTCTGAGTGTTAGCATAGCCAGTAGGACATTTGCCTTGCATGCGGCTGATTTGGGTTCGATCCTCAAAATCCCATTTAATTCCCTGAGCCTGCCAGGAGTAATTTCTGACACAGACCAGGAGTAATCCCTGAGTGCTGCCAGGTGTGACCCTCCCCTCTGACATTAGCCAACCAAAAACAGAAACAAAATCATGAGGCCAAGCCAAGGAGAATGATGGTGCTGAGGCAGGAATCTCCCCAAAGCATTCATTTGTCAGTATGTAATTGCTTTAACGGTGTCTTGTTACTTATGTTAGGGATAGGGCGGGAAAGGAGAGGTGAAGAATAGCAAAGAAGTCTATGATGTCAAAAAAAATGTGTTAACCATTTTATTTGTCAACATTCCATTGTCAGAATGAAGAGATGGTCACTTCATTTGGGAAGAATATTTACCCTTATGCTCCAACCAAGCATAAAAGACAAACATGTAATGTCTAAGTCTGCAGTTTTTTTTTTCACCATTACCAATGAATACATCTATTCACTCAGTATGTTCATTTGGACACACAGCATACCATGTAGACATAATTATCATACTGTATTTCAAAAAATCATTTGAAGTCTTAGAAGTCAAGATTGGGCATATGTTTTATTATCCGAAGTCTGTCTCTGTCTCTCTTTTTTGTTTTTTTGGGTCGCACTCAGTGATGCTCAGAGGTTATTCCTGGCTATATGCTCAGAAATCGCTCCTGGCTTGGGGGACCATATGGGACGATGGGGGAATCAAACCACAGTTAGTCCTAGGTTAGCGCATGCAAGGCAAATGCCCTGCAGCTTGCTCCACCACTCTGGCCCTTAAAGTCTGTCTCTTTTGAGCATATAAAAGGGGTTATTATTTATAACCACTCTAAGAAAGTGACTCATCTAGACTCATCTAGACATCATGGGTCTATGGTTCACTTAATTTTGGAGGGATTAGAACTAATAGTTCTGCATGATCCAATTTAAAGAATAATGAAATAAAATTCATCTGTTTGAAAAGTTCTATAACTTCAAGGTAACAATCTCAATTGTTTGGCATAAACAATTTCTAATTTTTATGAATATATCTTTTCATTGAATACCCTCAAGTCAAACTTAATTCTTGTTGTAAAAATAAATTCAACAAAGGCCATGAGGGGAGGGAAAGAAGCAGAACTAGAGTATTATAGAGGATTACATGCTATCACTATTTTAACAAGTGAGAGGAGAAGCTTCTGGATGAGTCTAAAGGAAAAACCAGAATTAGGTTCTCTTAAAAAATACTAGCTGTTCTATACATCCTGAAGCTTCCTGTCCTTTACAGTAGCTGTTCTTTGGTCAAAGACATAAACAAAGAGCTGTAGAAAAAAAGAATTCTTTCTCAAGCATCTCAATGTCTACTCACCTGCTTTTCTTAAACTTTTCTTTTAACTTCTTCTGGATATTAAGCTTCTAATTTTTTATAGAGACATGAACACAAAATGTTTTTCTTTTGAAAGAAGACCAAGAGAGCATACATTGTGTATATGACAAGGGGGAAAGGATGGTGACGGGGTCTTCAGGGTGTAGGCCCTGGCTGGAGAGGGAAGTATCTAAACTCAGACTAATTCCACAGAGAAAGTGAATCCAAATGCAACATATAGACTTGGTTTAATGATAACATATTAATGATGGTTCATAAATTGTAGCAGATGTACCACACTAATGCAAAATAATAGGTTAAGACAGTGTTTGGAAGAAAGTACTATGAAAGATGGGGAAAGATATGCCTATTTTCTGCCAAATTTCTCATAAATCAAAAACTTCTAAGATACAAGGTGTATAAAAGAATTCTGTTTATAGGAACACTTTGAAATTCACTGACAATTTTTTAAAATTCAATTGAAAATCAAAGCTGATGTTAATTTTCTATCAAACATTTATCATTTCATAATAATTTCTTTTAGCATTTACAATAACTGTATTATTGATAATCTCGAAGAATAGATCTTAAGGCCAATAAATATAATAACCTTGGAACTAAAAAAGTGGTTTTTGATCAATTTCACCAGAAATATCTGGAATTAGTAATACAGCAGCACAAGCCTCTGCTGAGGAGCACCGAATTAGAACCTGTCTTTAGACAAGGTCCTCAGGTGCTTTCCCAGCATGTTATATTAAGTACTATCATTGCAGTCAAAAATGTGAATTACGATGTCATGTGCACTTGGTTTTCATTTCCCTGTTATTCTAACAGCTATTGTGAGCAAGTTATCTAATGTGTTATTGCCACTAAAACAGAAGTGAGAATACTTTTTTTCAAGGTTTATTAGGAGCATGTTTATAAAGTTCTTAGAACAGGGCTTGACACATAAGAAGCCAATAAATGTTCATGATTAATAGTCTTAACAGTTGAGTGATAGCAGAAGCCTAGAAGTAGTGTAATGTTATAGTTTTGCATTTTTAACTTCCTAAGACACTCTCCTTCCCTCTTCCACCCTCCAAGGAAGAAAGAAATGGAGGGAGGTTGAAAAGAAAGAAGGGGGATAATGGAAAGAAGAAAAAATGTCTTATTCCTTAAAGGAATCAGCAGGTTGAAGTCAATCCTCAAGTAGCTGGATTAATCCTTTCTATTTGTGGAAATAATTGGCATTGTTCTCTTGGAGCTCAGCTTTAAATCCAAATGAATCAATCTGCTACAGACTGACACCACATAAATGAACTCATTTAGCTCTCATTTAGTTCAAATGACTTGTTACTAGTCAGCTACTCACTCTGACATGCCTTTCACATAGCGAGAAATACAAGGGTCCTCTTTTAGTTCCATTAGTGCAGAAATGCCAAAGTACATCAGCTTTGGGATCTGTTACCTGACAATGGTGTCTGTTTTGGATTCTACTATTTCTACAAAGAATTTAATACTAAAATAACTATACAAAGGTGGACAGCTTAGAAAGTAGAATTGCATCTAGTGAACACTGAATGCAATTATAAGAATGTAGCTTGTATTAATTATTCCTTTTCATTTTTTTGTATTGCTATCCCTGGATGTCTTGAGATCTTGTTGACCATAGAAAAGCTATTTCTCAGAGTTAATTGGATCCTACAGTGAACTCAGTCAATTCAGTAGTTTCATATTGCAAACAAACTAATCCCAACCCTCTCCCTAACTTTTACTTCCACTTTTCTGTTTCTCACATTCTGGACCTTCCCTGATTCCAGGCATGACATAATCTCTACTTTTTGCTGTTCCATTTAAATTGAGTTTTTAACAATGTTTTATAGACTACATGTAACAAGCAAAATAATCTGTTCTGAGTAAGAAGGTAGTACTTTAGGGTAACTTATATTAATAGAGAAGAAAGCAGAAATAATTGTTTTTAACAGAAGGTCCTTTTATGTGACTTTTGAGTGGATACGGATTCAATTGACCATGCCAGTAAATTATTATGATGGTTTGCATCTCCCTGATGATTAATATTGTAGATCATTTTTTCATGTGTCTTTTGGCCATTTGTATTTCTTCTTTGGCAAAGTCTATTTGTTTCTTCTCCGCATTTTTTGATGGGATTAGATATTTTTTCTTGTACAGTTCTGTCAGTGTCTTGTATATTTTGGATATTAGCCACTTATCTGATGGGTATAGGTCAATAGCTTCTCCCATTCTGTGGGTGAGCTTTGTATTTTGGGCACTATTTCCTTTGAGGTGAAGAAGCTTCTCAGTTAATATATAAATCAAAACAACTATGAGTTACCATCTCATGCCACAGAGATTGACGTATATCACAAGAATGAGAACAAGCAGTGCTGTTGGGGACGTGGAGAGAAAGGAATTCTTATTCACTGCTGATGGGAATGCCTTCTAGTCCAACTTTATGGAAAATGATATGGAGATTCCTCGAAAAATTGAAAATTAAGCTCCCATATGATCCAGCTATACCACTCCTACAGATCTACCCTAGGAACACAAAAATAAAATACAAAAATCCCTTCCTCGCGTATATAATCATTGCCACGCTATTTACAATAGCCAGACTCTGGAAACAACCAAGATGCCCTTCAACAGATGAATGGCTAAAGAAAGTATGGTACATATACACAATAGAATATTATGTAGCTGTCAGGAGAGATGAAGTCATGAAATTTTCCTATACATGGATGTACATAGAATCTATTATGTTGAGTGAAATAAGTCAGAGGGAGAGAAATAGAGAATAGTCTCACTCATCTATGGGTTTTAAGAAAAATAAAAGACTTTTTTGCAATAATTCTTAGAGACAAAAGAGACGAAGGCTGGAAGGTCCAGCTCACGATATGAAGCAGTTAGAGAAATAACTACACTAACAACTATTATAACAATGTGAATGAATGAGGGAAGTAGAAAGCATGTCTCAAATACAGGTGCGGGGTGGGGAGGAGGGAGATTTGGGACACTGGTGATGGGAATGTTAGGCTTGTGAAGGTGGGTGTTCTTTATATGCTGAAACCCAACTATAATCATATTTGTAATCAAGGTGTTTAAATAAAGATATTAAAATTATTATGATAGAGTTATTTTCTTATCCCATCTCTTATTACAGAAATTATTATTCAGTTTCTTTGAAAGTCCTATTTATTTGTTAGATCCAATCTAAGCCTTTTTCTCTGTGAAGCTTCCCTCAGTTAGCTAAGGTGCTACTTTGTATTGTTCTGTGCTTGGAACTTATCTCTGTGTTATACCATATATCTCTCTGGTGAGTGATGGTTGTTGGTTGTTGGTGTGCCTACTTTCCCTGAAACTACACTTCCAAAATTAGAGGGCATGCATTTTATCTAGGATTCAGCTGAGAGAGAGTCTATACTAGGTACCTAATTGATGGTTGTTGATTAAATAAGTTAGTGACCAAATTACTACTTGTGTGGTATATCAAAAAGTCAGGATTATTATAAAAGAAAGGGCTATAAACTGGATGGTGAAAAACAATGGAAAATTATTCTTTCATCATTCTGGCAGTTCTCAAAGTCTGAAATCAAGATATTTGTTAGACCTTATTCCCACTCGAGTTTCTTGGGAAATATTCTTTTTTACTCTTCTAGCTCCTATAACTATGAATTTCCGGGGAAATGACAATAAAATTCAAAATTTCTGCATCAGTTTTTATGGCTATCTTCTCTTTTGTCTGTTTTCATATTTTTTCTTCTTATAAGAACACTTGTTATAGTGGATTAAGAGACCACCATTGTTCTGTATGGTCTCATCATAGTTAATTATACATGCAAAAATTCCACTTCAAAATAAGTTCAAATTGAGATATTGGGCATTAGAATTTCAATATATTTTTGAGGGGGTCACAATTCCACATACACAGCAGGTAATAAGGATCTTAGCGGAGAAATTTAGTAGAAATACAGCCTCTACCTTCCACACTATTTTTAATAGACAAGTTCCAACTTAAAATTACAAGCAACATCAATAAATAGTATCTAAAAATGAACATAAAGAAAAGAGATAAAAGTAACTTTGCAGGAAATACACTTATCTCTCTCACAAGCTTAAAACAACTTATGCAGAGTACTCCAAATTATGCAAAATAAAAAGCAAAATTTTTTAAATTAGTAATAACATGAAATAGCACTTACTCTTTTTTAAATTTTTTTGAATTGAAACCAATGTGAATTACCAGTCTTTTATAGTTGTATTTCAGACACAAAGTGACAGTGAGAAGGGCCATTCCCACCACTGGTGTTGACCTCCCTCCACCATAGTTCCCAGCATGCATCCCACACTTCCAGCCTTAGCCCCCAGACTGCTAATGTAACAGGTTCATTTGTTTATAGCTTATTGTAGTTTGGGTCTCTTGATTCTATTGTCATTAACTTTGATTTGTGTATTTAGGTCTTACCATTTTTTATTTCCACTCAATAGCATTTACTCTTGATGTAAATCTGAACTAAGTATTAGAACCATAAATATTCATCAGAATTTATCTGACAACTCACAAAATGATTGAAAAATTGCATTTTAATAATTGGTAAATTCAGAGAAAGGAAAATTAACTGACTATTGGGAATAGCACTGGAAAAGTAGCAGATATAATGTTGAAATATTGAAAATCTAAGCTGGGGCTTGTGGGTTGTAGAAATAAGCTGCAGATCATTTATTAAGAAGACACTCCCTGGAGGGGAAGTACAGTGGTAGGGCATATGCCTTGCATGCAGGTGACCCATGACAGACATGGGTTTGATTCCTGGCATTCCATATGGTCCTCGAGCCAGGATTTCTGAGCAAAGAGCCGGGAGTGACACTTGAGTGCTGCGGGGTGTGGCCCAAATAAAGAAATAAACAAAAAGAAGACACTACCTGGAGCCCGAGTGTTAGTACAGGGGATAGGGCATTTGCCTTGTACATGGCTGACCTAAATTCTATACCCTGCATCCCAAATGGTCCCCTGAACACGCCAGGAATCATTTCGGAGCTCAGAGTCAAGAGTAATCCTTGAGAACCGCCTGGTATAACCCCAAAACAAAACAAAAACAAACAAATAAAACAAAGCACTTCAAGGAGGAAGCATTTTAAAATTCACAAAGCAATGTGGACTAACACTGCCTTTGCCAATACCACTTTCTCTGGTCATTTTTAATATCTGGTTCACTAATGCTGCTTTCTTTATTTCCTCGTCTTTTCAGAATAATTTTTCCCTACCACCTATTTAGAAAAAAACAGGAACTTAGGTTTACTGTTAATTAGTCTGTAGATGGGGGTAGATTCAACCCATTTGAGAAGGCTATATATGGTGTCAGTATTCCCCATCAATTTTAAGCAGATGTTTCTTTAACCATAATATACAAGCCTTGTCTTTCCCTGGGTCAGAATTTTCATAGTAACTTTGCAGTTATAGAATCAGTCACGTTGTATTATCAAATTCTGTCAGCATTAAATCCTTATTAAGTCTTTATATTGCTCCCTTGAGAGATAAAATCTACAGACACTTTTTGTTTTAAACTAATGTTTTTCTTCTAGCTTTCAGAACCGTTTGTATTTGTAATATTTTATTAAAATATTTTATATTATACAAATTTGTGTTTGTATAGATACATGTATGTACATTGTGAATATTTATAAATGTAATATTTGTAAAGCTATGAACCATTCTTTTCAAAACAATGCTGCTTCTCTCTGCTCTATGGCCTAATACTTTTCTTAGTCAATAAACCCCAGTAGTAGAAAACACCACACTGCAAGCTTGGCAAGGGGGAAACAATACAGAACTCCACAATGCTTAGATAATAAAGATAGGAGCTCTGAAAACTCTACAAGTACAAACCACCTATATAAACTATCAGATAAGGACTTTAGAGGGGCTGGGACAGAGGCAGGAAGTAGTAAGGCTTTTGCCTTGCCAGCGCTAGCCTAGGACATCCCAGCGTCTCATATGGTCCCCCAAGCCAGGAGTGATTTCTGAGCGCATAGCCAGGAGTAACCCCTGAGCATCACTGGGTGTGCCCCCAAAAGATAAGGACTTTAGGGAAGAAATATGGAGGGTGTTCAAAAAAAAAACTCAAAGAAAATCATGGAAAAAAAAAACTCAAAGAAAGTATAGAATCAACTAAAACAAATAGAAAATGAAAAAAAGAAACTCAAAGAAAGCATATAACAGACTGAACAAACCACAGCAAGACTCAAGAGAGTTAGAAAGTAGAAACAAAATATTTCAGTTATTTCAAAATGAAATAACAGGGCTGAAAATCTTGGTGGACAAATAAAAAACTCAGTGGAAGGCCTCACCAACAGAGTAACAGCAACTGAGGACAGTATCAGAAAGCTGAAAGATGAGCTGCATAGCAACTCCATACAACAGAAAGAGTTTGAAAAGAGCCTTAAAATAAATAATCAGATGATGGAAAAATCCTCAAAGAATGTGAACAAATGAAATTAAAAGTCTGTGATAAACTGAATAGAAACAACATAAGGATCAGTAAAGTTCCAGAGGCCCAGAGAGAAAATCCCCATGAAAAATCAAAATCAATAGTCAAGGACATCATTGCAGAAAAATTTCCAGAGCTAAAGAGTGCATGCAACCACCCCTTAAATGGCTAAAGAGTGCCAGCTAAAAGAAATTCAAAGTGATAGTAATTAAAACAATATGAATTTGGAGTATGTACACATGGATCAATAGATGTTTAGAAATAAAACCAAATATTGATCAATTCTATTTTATGACAAAGGATTCAAAACTATACAATAAAAAATAAAAATCTGTTTAACAAAGGGCTCCTGGAAAACTGAAACAGCTATTGGAAAACAATAAAACTGAACTCTTTCTAACTCCTTAAACAAAATTAATTTTTAATTGGATTAAGACTTAAATGTAATACTACTGACCACATAGATGAACTCCTCCATGGTAATCAGCATTAAAGATTGTTTTTGAGACTGGACCATAAATATAAAAAAACATAAATAACTGGGACAATGTTAAATAAAAAAACATTTGTGTAGCAAAAGAAAATCAATTAAAAAGAAAATATCCAGAAAAATATAGTCTAAATACATTGGAAATGGATAGTAACAAATATAAAGAGGTCATACAACTAAGCAGCAACATGAAACAACCCACTTAAAAAATGTGTGGAAAATTTGAACACTCTTTTCCAAAATAGGATATACATATTCAATAGTTATATGGAAAGATTTTTGTTATCCTTGATTATCAGAACAATGTAAATTAAAATCACAATGATATGCCATCTCACACTTTATCAGAATAGTTTACATAATAAGGAATGGCACAAACAACTGCTGTAGAATCGTGGAGAAAATAAATTCTCCTGCACTATTGATGGGAATGCAAACTAATATGATCTTTTAGGGGAAAATGTATGGTGCTTATCTGAGAAATGAAAAAAAGCAACCATGATATGCATCAGATGACTTCTGAATGTGTCTGAAGAATTTGAAAACAACACAAAGTATTTTATATACTCTAATGTTTATAGGACAACATTAGCAACAGATACAATATGGAAACAACTAAAGTGTCTGACAACAGATAATTGAATAAAGAAAACAAATTTACCTAAAATATAAAAAAAATGGATTACAGAGAACTGACTCTGACAACCAGGACTGAGCAGAGCATTTACTGGCCCCTTTCCAACAGATTTTACAAATTAATGCAACCCCTAATAGGATTCCCATGACATATTACAAAGAAACAGATCATTTGATCTATTCTTTGCTTCTAAAATCCTGAAAATCCTAAAACCCTGAAAATCCTATGGAACAATAAACCTCAAGGACAGATAAAGCAATCTTTGGGGGTGGGGGAAAGATGGTATACTTCACTATCCCCAAGTTCACAGTGCATTAAAGTGGTTGTATTTAAAACAACATAGTATTGGAATAAAGACAGACCCTCAGATCAATGAAAAAGACAAACCCTTGAGTAAATTATCAATTAATATTTGATAAATGGGCAAGAAATCTGAAATGGAGCAAGGAATGCCTTTTTAACAGTGGTTGAGAAACCTGGTCAGGTACATGCAAAAAAGTGAGTTCAGTCATCTTTTTAACGTTGGGCAAAAGAGGCAAATCAAAATGGATTAAAGAACTTAATACTCGACATGAAATCATTAGGTATATAGAGGAAAACATGCCGATCTCTTCATTATATATGCAGATCTCTCCATTATATTGAAGCTAAAGGCATCATCAAGGATGAAACACTACTGACCAAGCAAGTGGAAGCAAAGATAAACAAATGAGAATATATTTAACTAAGAAGCTTCTGCACTTCAAAGGAAATACGTCTATGATGCAAAGACTGCCAATAGACTGGGAGAGCTTCTTTATATATATATATATATATATATATATATATATATATATATATATATATATATATATATATATATATATTATATTTATACATTTAACTAAGAAGCTCATGAACTTCAAAGGAAATACGTCTATGATGCAAAGACTGCCAATAGACTGGGAGAGCTTCTTTATATTTAAGATATATAAGGCACTGGTAGAGCTTAACATGAAAAAATATCTAACTCCATCCAAAAGTGAGAAGAGATGAACAGGAATTTCCTCAAGGAAGAAATACAGATGACCAAAAGACACGTGAACAAATGCTCCACTTCATTAATGAACAGGGAGATACAAATAAAAACAGTGAGATAGGGCCAGAGAGATAACACGGAGGTAGGGCATTTGTCTTACATGCAGAAGGTTGGCGGTTTGAATTCCGACATCCCATATGGTCCCTTGAATCGCCAGGGTCAATTTCTAAGCATAAAGCCAGGAGTAACCCCTGAGCACTGCCAGGTGTGACCCCTCCCCTCCAAAAAAGAAAAATGAGATATTATCACACACCACAGAGATTGTCACATCAAAAAGAACAAGAAGGGGGGCCAGAGCAGTGGCACAACAGTAATGCGTTTTCCTTGCATGTTGCTGACCCAGGATGGACTGGGGTTTGATTCCCCAGGGTCCCATATGGTCTCCCAAGCCAGGGCGACTTTTGAGCACAGCCAGAAGTAATGCCTGGGTGTCACCGGGTGAGGCCCCAAACCAAACAAACAAACAAACAGAACAATAACAACGAGTGCTAGTATGGATGGAGAAAGAAAGAGCCTTTCTTTTACTGATGGTGAAAATGAAAATAGCCCAGCCTTTGTGGAAAACAATATTGGCGTTCCTAAAAAAAAACAAGAAAAAAAACTAGAAATTAGGGCTCCCATGTTACTCAGCAATGTCACTCTGTCAATATGCCCTAGGAGTTCCAAAACATAATGCATAATAGGCAACTACACTCCTGTGTTCATTGCAGTACTATTTGCAGTAGGCAGAACTAGAAATGATCCAAGTATCTGAGAACAGGTGAGTGGATTAAAAAAAATCTATGATAAAATCAATAATAAAATTTGCAAGATATCTTCGCCGTTATCTTGGCTGGGTATTTGTGAATCCAAGAACAGTCCCCAGAATGAGAAATTACTTCCCATCCCCTTGTCCCCTTTCGGGGGAAGGCTTTGGTAATATTTATCCGCAGCAAGTAATAATCCACACAGACAAGAACGATAGGGTTTAAAAGATCGGGCAAGGAGAGCCAGAGAATCCTCCTGCAGCCAGCAGCTTTTCACAGAAGGACCCCTCACTCCTGTCCCTCAAGCTATTTATTGCCAACTCCACAGCGCCCCACCTGGAAGGGTTAGGTGGGGCAAAAGTCACAGAACAATCCTAAGGAAACACTTTTAAATACAATTCCAAGAATCATCTTATGGAAACTTTTTCATATGCTACAAAAATTTATTTGTGTAATGGAATACTATGAAGCTGTTAGGAAAAATGAAGTCATGAAATTTGCTTATATATGTATGGATGTGGAGAATATCATGCTGGGTGAAATGAGACAATGAATAGACAATATAGATGAGGATCAGAAGTACTGGTACATGGTAGAAAGTTTGCAACAGCAAAGAAAGGACCACTGTGACAATAACAGTTGGAAATGATTACTGGAAAAGATTTGAATGCCGAAAGGACCTAAAGCAATACACATGCTATGCCTTTACTAACAATATTGAAAACCAATACTAAAATAAAGGGGGGTGGTTGTAGCAATGGCTTAGCAATAAGGCATTTGCCTAAAACATGGCTGACCCAGGACTGTGATTCAATCCCCTTGTGTCCCATATGGTCCCCCAAGCCAGAAGTAATTTCTGAGCTCATAGCCAGAAGTAACCCCTGAGCATCACTGGGTATGGCCAGAAATAAATTTAAAAAAAAAAAGGTGTTAGGGAGAGATAAGAGAAAAACTGGAGAACTGGGGCACTGGTGATGGGAAATGTGCACTGGTTTGGACATAGTATGACTGAAATACAATCATGAACAACTTTGTAACTGTGTGTCTCATGGTGATTTAACTAAAGAATTTATTTAAAAATAAAACATGGTAATTTCAGGAAAAAAAATTATAAAACAAAAACTGTCAAATTCAACCATGACTGGGCAGAACTTATCCTGGGACCAATAAAAAGATCCTAGTCTGGGCTTTGGCCTATGATCTGTACAACAATCAAGATCTCTAATTCCAGAGATCTGACTGTGATAACTGCAACTAAGCAGATCTTCTAGAAACATAATGAAAAAGACTGTATCCTAGGCTTCGTCCTAGGATTGGGGCAAAAACCAAGACCACCAACTACAGAAGACTGATTAAAACAACAGTGATGAAACACAACTCCTAGAACCATAAAGACTCCATCCTAGGCTCCATCCTTTGACCTGTGCAAATACCAAGATCTCTAGCTACAGAGGCATGATTTTATCATTCCACGATGGAGCAGACAATTTCCAGACACCATAAAAGGACCCAGTGGAGAGTAAAAGAACATGTACAGAGCCTATAGTTATTCCCATGATAGTATTACTTTAAGGGTGGAGAAACCCTGTATCTCTTAGGCCAATGGAATTCCCTTTCTAATCTCCCCAATATATACTGTGCCTATGCAAAGAAAAAAAGAAACACAAAATAATTTTTTTTGCTTTTGTTATTGTTATTGTTTGGTTGGTTTTGTGTGTGTGTGCTTTGTTTTGTTTTTATTTCAGGTTGTGGTTATTGTGTGGTTGTTGTCTTTATTGCTGCGGTGCTTTTGGGGTTTTTTGTTTGATTTTTTTTTTGTATTGTAGTTATGTTTTTCTTCCCTTTTCCCTTTCTTCTCTTAAATTGATATTTATTTATGGGAAGGACTCTTCCCATTTTTTTTGCTTGTTTGATATTTACCTCATTTTATCTGTTTCCTTCTTTCAAACAGAACCACATAACTTAAACCATCTTGTTCCCCTCACATATTATGGGGGAAATAATGAAGGGAACCAAGACCAAGCAATTGTATGAACATTAAGTAGAAATAAAAATGATCAGACTTAAACATTAAACCCAAAACCAACAGCAACATAATTGATATCCAATCTACAACAAGCTAGACACAGAGGGGACCACTTAAACTAGCAGACTGCGGGGGGGTAGGGGGGGAAAGGGGTAAAGGGGAGGGATATAAGATGCATGCTGGGAACAGGGGTGGAGGGAGGACAACATTGGTGGTGGGAATGCCCCAGATTAAATGTTACTATGTGCCTAAAGAATTGTGAAAGATTTGTAATTCACTTTGGTTAAAATAAAAGTTATTAAAAAATATAGTTGGATAAATAAATTGATCCAGATATTAAAAGTCAAAGTCAAAAGATACAACAAAAGAAGGCAAAAATTTTTCTATTGTATAAGAAACTTGGAATTTATTTTAAAATAAAACAAAAAGAAAGTCATTGTAGAGATTTAAGTAGAGAAATCTCATGATCCAATTTGCATGCTAAATGTGTCAATCTGATATGCTTTCATTCTAATACTAAAGAAAGCATTGTTCATGGATATTAAACCATTTATTTCACACATATTATGCAAAAACAAGGTCACATTATTGAATTTTCAAGGATGAGTAGAAAAAGAAATTTAAATGTGGCAAGTCAGTCAAAAGAATTATCATGCTACATTCATATTACCTTTTTATAGTGTTAAAATAGGAATTTATTTATCACATAAAAATTCATTTCTCATCTTTAGACTCAGTATTTTCTTTTTTTAATTCTTTTTTTGAAATTTTTAGACAGTATTTTCTTTTTTTAATTCTTTTTTTGAAATTTTTAGACTCAGTATTTTCTTTTTTTAATTCTTTTTTTGAATTTTTATTGTGGTCAAAGTGAATTACAAATCTTTCACAGTAATACTTAAGGCATATAATGACAATAAATGAGGGGCATTCCCACCAACAGTGTTGTCCTCTCTCTACCCCCTGTTCTCAGTATGCATCTCATATCTCCCTTCTTTACTCCCCAGAATGCTAGTGCAACTGTTTCCCACTTGTACAGCTTGTTGTAGAGTGGGTATCGATTCTGTTGTCGTTGACTTCGTGTTTGGTGTTCAAGTCTGATCATTGTTTATTTACATTAAATATTCATATGACATCCTGGTACCATCCATTTTCCCCCCTCAAATTATGAGGCTGAACAAGATGATTCCAGTAATGTGGTTCTGTTGGAGATATAAGAAAAGATAAGGGAAAAAAAGAAAAAACAAACAAAAAACTAGGAGTAGTTCATCTAGGTGTTATAACTATTTATTTAGAAGAAGAAAGGGAAAAAAGAAGACAAAGGTAGCAGAACAAAACAAAACAAGAAAAAACAAAACAAAAAACAAACAGGGCAGTAACGACAAAAATACACACACAGACACACACATGCACACACACACACACACACACACACACACAAACCAAAAACAAAAAAACAAACCAAAAACCAGAACCAGCAACTACAAAAAACAAACAAAACAAAAAAAGACAAAACAAAACAAAACAAAAACAAAACCAGTCAAAAAATCTAAACCAGCAACTACTTAAAAAGATTTGTGTTTCTTTTATTTTTTTTTCAAAGGCACAATAAATATTGGAAAAATTAGAATGGGAATTCCCTTGGCCTAAGAGATACAGGGTTTCTCCACCCTTAAAGCATACAGCCATGGGCACAACTGCAGGCTCCATATATGTTCATTTTCACACCCCAAGGTTAGGTCTTTTTATGGTGCCAAAAAACTTTCCGCTCACATGGCGTGATAACATCATGCCTAGATAACATCATGCCTCTGCATCTAGAGATTTTTGTATTTGCTTAGGTCATAGGATGAAGGCTAGGAGAGAGTTTTTCTTTAAGGTTCTAGAAATTCTGTTCCATCACTGTTGTTGTAATCGGTCTTCTGTAATTAGTGCTCTTGGTTTTTGCTCAGATCCTAGAACAAAGCTTAGGATAAAGTCTCTCAGTATGGTTCTAAAAGTTCTGCTCAGTTGCAGTTGTCAATGTCAGGCCTCTGGAATTAGAGATCTTGGTCTTTGTATGAATCCTAGGCCAAGGCCTAAGCTAAGAACTGTCTTTTTATTCCTTCAATAGGTTCTTCCCAGTCCATGTTATCCACAGTCAGTCTTCTGTAATTAGAGTTTTGGGAGCTGGAGAGAATAACATGGAGACAAGGTATTTGCCTTGCATGCAGAAGATCTGTGGTTCGAATCCCGGCATCCCATATGGTCCCCTGAGCCTGCCAGGAACGATTTCTGAGGATAGAGCCAGGAGTAACCTCTGAGTGCTGCCGGGTGTGACCCAAAAACCAAAAAAAAAAAAAAAAAAGAGAGAGAGAGATTTTGGTTTTTGCAAAGAGCAAAGGATGACATGTCTCCTGATTGCATTATACCATTAGGTGATAAAATAGATAGGACAACCCTCTCTTAGATCAAGTTGTTGCCATTTCTTCATGTCAAGTTGTCATATCAAAACTGGTACAAGTTTGTGCCAGAGCAGTATTGGAAATTTCCCAGGGAGGAGTTTGGTTCCTGGTACTGTTGCTGAGATCTGTGTTGGTTCCATGTCTGGGGTCTGGGGTTCTAGGGTTCTGGGTTGGATGGTTGCTGATCAATCACATGGAGTCTAAGTTGGATCCACATGACACATACTCAGGGTGGGAGGCATCCCTACCACATTATAAAATGTATGGGTTCTTATCCCTAGTAGATAAGAGCTTGTTTCTGTGCATAAGAATTCCCCTTATTTAGAGTGCATGTGCAAAAGGGGATGGTGCTTTTTTATATTGCTGGTGGATTTGGATTTGATAGACTACACATCTCTGTATCCTGGTTTTGACCTGAGCTTTTATCCCAGAAAGACTTTCTTGTAGGTTTTTGTACCAAGAAGAACCAAAACAAGTGAAGATGAAAAGAGAAAAAGAAATCTATCTATCTATCTATCTATCTATCTAAATAGAAGAAATAAATAAAACAAAATTTAAAAAAGAAATTAAAGAAATATGTTTAAGAGACTAACTTGCATCTGAGAATAAATAGACAAGGAGGTATTATCATAGAGGTATTAAATATATCAAGGAAATATAGGCTTCCCATTTAGTTGTTTGAGATATTCTTGTGGGGGTGAAATCCAGGGCATTTTTCGGTCACACATCTTGTCTTGTTGAGTTTGAGAAATGAGTTGTAGCCATAAGGAATCAGGTATTATCCTTGGGCTGGGGGTCCTTCTGGGGCTGAATCCGTAGCATGTAATAGTCCACGATTAGGAGGGTGAGAAGAAGGGCCACAAAGCATGAGTCAGAAGGAGTGTTGGTTGTAGTTTCTTGCCAAAGCACAAGATTTGGGACTGAGAATGTATCCTTTAGTTTGGGAGTTTGATGGGGATTTATTGGGGCAGGAGGTTGGTCTCGGTACCTAATGGATTAAGAACTGAGGGTAAAGAGGGTTAAATAAGGAATGATAATGGATCAGGTTTGGGGCATGAGAAGATAGGATATCTGAAGGGGGGATGAGGAACAATATATAAGAGGGGCTATATACACTTTAGGCATGGCTTATTTACATTTTAGGTTTGGTAATCGGAGAGGATTCCACTGTCTACAAACTTATGCCCACATATAGACAAACATTAGTGATATAGTCTTAGGTTGTTGTTGGAAGCCTGACCCTCGTACGCTGGGTCTGAGCTCTTAAGAAATAATTGAGTTAAGAAAAGATAATAATTGACTAAGATACAGATTAGGAGAAAAAGAAGGGGAAAACAAAAGATAAGAGAGAAGGGAAGAATAAGAGAATATGGTAAAAATAAGTTAAAGAAGATTGGGTCGATGTATCCATGTCGGTGGGTTTTCCACTTTCTTTTTTTTTATTATAATATAATTTTATTTTGATCATAGTGGCTTACATATTGGTGTCAATAATATTTTAGGTACATATTCACATAAAATCAGGAGGGATTCCCATCCATCACCAAATTGTTCTCCCTACCCATCCGTTTTTGTCTTCCCTCCCATTTCTTCTTCCCTCACCCCCAGGGTGGCTAGAATATGTGGTCCCCTCTGTATCTAACCTATTACTTAGTAGTCTTGCACCTGTTTGGTTTTGAGGCCTCCCTTATTTCCCCCTCTAACTGGAGGCAAGACCAGCTATTTCAAGTTACGTGGTTTTGCCTGAAAAAGAAAAAAGTAATAAATTGGGGTAAGAGTCTAATACCCCGAAAATGGGCGGAATCCTTCTAGTGGCTCTCATCATCGATTTGGGAGGTGAAAAGAAAGAGAAGGTGAAACACTCCACCAGTATCAAAAGAAGTGTTAAGTATCCATTGAGGACTCCAGCTTTATCGATAAGCACCACAAAAAAAACAAACAAAAAAACAAAACATCACAAACAAAAAAACAACAAAAACAAGCACATAAACAAAAAAACACACCATGGTCTTGAAATAAGAAACATGGCATAGCACATAACGAAAGAAAAGAGAGGAAGAGAAAAAATAAGTATAACTGGGGACAACAATTTCAATAATCACACCCAAAGAGAGAAATCGACCAAAATAGATAGGTAAATGAAAATAATAATAATAATAATAAATGAAGGTAAAAAAAATATATATATATAAATAACCAAGGTTTTGTGCTTTTTGTATTTTTGTTTTTTTCCCTCCTGCCCTGGCACAGTAAATATTGGGGTCATTTGAAAAGAAATTCACTTGGCCTAAAAAAATATGGGGTTTCTCCGTCCTTGGAGTATACTGTCATGGGGATCAACTCTAGATTTTGCTCAGGATGATTTACTCTCCCGGTGGCGTTTTTGTGGTTGGTAGACTTCTGCTCTGTCCAGGGTGATACAATCAGAGCTCTGTGTTTAGAGGTCTCAGTATCTGCACAGATCCTGAGATGGGATTTGTGATGAAGTCAGTCTTCGTGATTCTAGAGGTTCTGTTACCTCAGTGTCATTTTAATCCATCTTCTGTGGTTGGTGGTCTTGGGCTTTGCACTGAGCCTAGGATGGCACCTAGGTTAGCGTCTTTGTGCTTCCAGAAGCTCCATTCCGTTACAATTGTCTCTGCAGGACCTTTGGGACTGGGGATCATGCTTATTGTGCAGGTCATAGTTCAAACCCTAAACTAGGGCTTTTTTATTGGTCCCAAGATGTGTACAGTCTGGCCGTGGTTCTATCAGCCAGTCATCTGTAAATCGCGATCTTGGCTTTTGGACCTACCAAAGGGTGCCAAGTCTTCTGGTTTTGTCTTGTCGTTAGCTGGTAAGGTAGGCTAATCAGCTCTAAGGTCAAGTTGTTCACATTTTCCTTGTTGTCAGGATATCATGTTAGAGCTGGCCCTTGTTGTTGACCCCGCAGTATTAAGGCTGTCCTGGATGGGATTTGTTTCCTGCAGCTGTGTGAAGAGCTGTGCCGTTTCTATGTCTGGGATCCAGGGTTCAAGGCTGGATGAATGGTATCTAATCACCTGAGGTCTAAGTTGATTCCACATGACATATTTTCAAGGTAGGAGATATCCCTGTATTATTAACAACTGTGAGTTCCTATCTCTATTAGATAAGAGCTCTTTTCTCTATGTAAGATTTCCCCTTTATTTAGTGTGCCTTTGCAGGGAGAAATGGTGCTACATTATATTGTCGGTGTATTTGGGGGTGGACAGAGGGGATAACAGAAACAGGTCACATCCCCAAAAACGATAAAAAATAAAAAAAGAATAAAAAATGAAATAAAATAAAATAAAATAAAAATAAAATAAATAAAAAAAGGGAATGACAATGTATATGCTCACAAATGTATATGTAGGACAGGCATTTGAAAAAATAAATTAAAAAAATAAATAAATAAAAGAAAAAGAAATAAAATGAATTAGCGAAGCTTTTAAAGGACCAAAGTGGTGCAAAAAACTACCTTACATTTGGGGGAAAGCCGGTAAAGATGTGGTGTATTACAGGTCTTATGCCTATGTTGGAAGTACAGTTTTTCCCATTGCCTTTTGGGTTTTTCTTGTGGTGTGTGGGTTCCCAGGCATCTTTCTATCCCACCCCCTGGCCTTCTTCAGTTTGGTAAAAATTTGTGGTAGGGAGGTCTTGGAAGAATTCTTGTATTGGGGATACTTTTGGACCTAGGCCCGGTTTCAAGAAACAGTCCACGTTAGGGGGAGTTGGTAGGGAGGGCCGCGCAGCATGAGTCCACAGGGGAGTTGGCTGTCTTTTCTTGCAGGAGACTAGGTGTGGGTTTGACTGGGTGTCCCCTCGCCTGGGTGCTGGGTACTGGTTCGTTGGGTAGGAGGTCGATCTTGATGCCTAATAGATTAAGGACTGAGGATGAAGAGTTTTAATATGGTGGGAGATCTGGATGGGATTGAGGGGTGAAGGGATAGTTAGATTTCCGGAGGGGAGAAAGGGGAAGGTATATGGGAGGGAGAGAAAAGAAGAAATACCTTATAAAGAAAGGGAGAAGAGAATGGGAAAAAAAGTAAAGAGAAGAATAGAAAAGAGAGAAATGAAGAAAGGAAAAAAAAGAAAAGAAAAAAGAGAAAAAAAAAGAAGAAAGTAGTGATAAGAGAAGAGAAAATAGCAAGGGAATGCTGGATTGGTTGATTGTGTTCGATGAATAGAGCCTGTAGTTTAAGTCCGTACATCGCAGTTACTGCCTCGGTGATCTGGCTGGTCACGTGCTTCAATTCCTAAAAGAAGGTATAACCTAGAGATAAAGTGTATGTTAAAGGTTTTTCTCGCGGCTATCTCGTAGTGCAAACAAGGTATGGTATCTCGTGAAGTATCCTGAGTTGCCACCTTAGTTTGTCCGCCCTTTGTATCCAAGGGTGCCTGTGGACAGAAAAGCTGAGAGGTTATTTAAAATATAGTAAGATAAAGGCATTAAAACATAGTGTTAAGGTATGTTTCCATTGCAGTCAGTGATTTCCCGTGGTGTTCTATACTTGTGTTCTTGTATGCGATCTCTAAGGGATTATTGTGGGCCTTTGTTGTAGAAGTCTGATTACATACCTGTTCTCTCTATGCTGCTGTCTCTGTTGTTGCTGTTTTCTTTGTGGTATACTGTGTAGTCAAGAGTTTGCGTTGTTCCTTTTTCATGTATTTTGAACACTGCTCCCAAGTATATGTTGACTATTACAGAGCTCAGAGTTTCTACCCTGTTAAACCCTGTTGTTTGATTGTTAGGTATTAGTTGTGTATAAAATATATGTTCTAGGTGCTTCAGAATAGTGCTACCATTCTGTGTTTATCTTTTGTCTTCTGACTTACTTCGTTTAACATAACATGATCTAGGTCCATCCACGTTGCTGCAAAGTCTGTGATTGTATCATTTCTGACTGCCATGTAATATTCCATTGTGTATATGTACCACATCTTAATGATCCATTCATCTGTTGTTGGACATCGAGGTTGGTTCCAAGATTTGGCTATTATACTGATTGCTGCGATAAATAGTGGGGTGCATATGTATTTTGGGATGAATATCCTTCCAACTTGGGGGTATATGCCTAGGAGGGCAATTGCTGGGTCAAATGGCAGCTCAATTCTGAGTTCTTTGAGCACTCTCCAGACTTTTCTCCATAGATGTTGGACTAGGGGGCATTCCCACCAGCAGTGGATGAGAGTTCCTTTCATACCGCATCCCCGCCAACAAAGGGTGTTTCCATTATTTTTGATGTGAGCCATCCTCACTGGTGTAAGGTGGTATCTCATTGTTGTCTTGATTTGGATCTCCCTGATGATGAGTGAAGGTGAGCATGTTTTCATGTGTTTGTTGGCCATCCTTCTGTCTTCCTCAGAGAAGTGTCTATTCATTTCATCTTCCCATTTTTATGGCTTTATTTGGTTTTGGGGGGCTCAGCTTTCTGAGTGCTTTGTATGTTCTAGATATCAGCCCTTTATCTGATATGTCGAGTGAAAAGATTTTTTCCCATTCTGTTAACTGTCTTTTTGCATTAAGTAGGGTTTCTTTCGCCATGCAGAAGCTTTTTAGCTTGATGTAGTCCCATTTGTTTATATTTGCTGTTAACGTTCTTGCCATTGGTGCTCCCTTCTCAAAGACCTTTTTGATATATAGGTCTTCGAGTGTTCTGCCTATTTTATTCTCGATAAACTTTATAGATTCGGGTCTGATTTCAAGGTCTTTGATCCATTTTGAGTTGACTTTTGTATAAGGGGTGAGGTATGGGTCAATCTTCATTTTCGTACATGTGGTTTTCCAATTGTACCAACACCATTTGTTGAATAGACTTCCTTTGTTCCATTTCAGGTTCTTGCCTCTTTTATCAAATATTAGTTGGCTGTATATCTTGGGGTTTATGTCTGGGAATTCTGTTCTGACCCACTGGTCTGAGGTCCTGTCTCTGTTCCAGTACCATGCTGTTTTGATTACTATGGCTCTATAGTATAGTTTCAAGTTAGGTAAGGAGATGCCTCCCAGCTTTTTGTTTTTCAGTATGTGTTTGGCTATCCTGGCTCTTTTGTGGTTCCAGATAAATTTTGTGATTGATTGTTCTATTTCATTAAAGAATGGTGTCTGGATTTGGATAGGGATTGCATTAAATCTATATAGTAGTTTGGGTAGGATAGTCATTTTGACTATGTTAATTCTACCTATCCATGAGCATGGGATGTTCTTCCATTTCTTTAGGTCGTCTTCAATTTCTTTCTGAAGCGTTTTGAAGTTTCCCTGGTATAGGTCTTTCACTTCCCTCGTAAGGTTGATTCCTAGGTACCTGATTTTTTTTGATACTATTTTAAATGGTATTGTATTTTTAATCTCTCTCTCCTCAACTTCGTTGTTTGTATATAGAAACGCTACTGTCTTTTGTGTATTGACTTTGTATCCAGTCACTTTGCTGTAGTGGTTAATTGTTTCTAGGAGTTTTACTGTGGACTCTTTAGGATTTTCGATGTATATCATCATATCATCTGCAAATAGAGATAGTTTGTGTTCCTCTTTCCCAATTTGGATTCCTTTGATTCCCTTCTCTTGTCGGATTGCTCTTGCTAGGACTTCTAAGGTTATATTGAATAATAGTGGAGAGAGTGGACAGCCTTGCCTAGTTCCTGACCTTAGTGGGAATGCTTCTAGTTTCTCGCCATTAAGTATAATGTTGGCTGTAGGCTTTTCATAGATAGCTGTAACTATCTTGAGGAAGGTTCCTTCTAACCCTATTTTGCTGAGTGTCTTTAACATGAAAGGGTGTTGGATTTTGTCAAACGCCTTCTCTGCATCGATTGATATGATCATGTGGTTTTTGTTTTTCTTGTTGTTGATGTGATGTATAATGTTGATTGATTTGCGTATGTTGAACCAACCTTGCATTCCTGGTATAAAACCCACTTGGTCATGATGTATGATCTTTTTGATGAAGTGCTGGATTCGGTTTGCTAAGATTTTGTTGAGTATCTTTGCATCTATGTTCATTAGTGAGATTGGTCTGTAGTTTTCTTTCTTGGTGGTGTCTTTGCCTTCTTTGGGAATGAGTGTGATATTTGCCTCATAGAAGGAGTTAGGGAGGATTCCTGTTTTTTCTATGGTTTGGAAGAGCCTATGGAAAAGTGGCAGTAAGTCTTCTCGGAATGTTTGGTAGAATTCACCTGTAAATCCATCTGGTCCTGGGCTTTTGTTCTTAGGGAGTTTTTTTAATTACATCTTCAATTTCCTCTGAGGTGATTGGTCTGTTTAGGCTTTCTAGGTCTTCCTTGTCCAGTCTCGGAAGAGAGTTTTTCTCCAAGAATCTGTCAATTTCTCCTGGGTTCTCTATCCTAGCTGAGTATAGTTGTTCATAATATGATCTTATGATATGTTGTATTTCTTGGGGTTCTGTTGTAATATCTCCCCTTTCATTTGTGATCCTATTGATTTGGGTGTTTTCCCTCTTTTTTTTGGTGAGTTTTGCTAGGGGTTTGTCTATCTTGTTTATTTTTTCAAAAAACCAACTCCTGGTCTCATTGATTTTTTGTATTGTTTTCTTCGTTTCTATGTTGTTTATTTCTGCTCTGGTTTTTATTATTTCTTGCCTTCTGGTTGTGGTTGGGTTTCTCTGTTGCTGTTGTTCCAATTCTTTGAGGTGATCTTTTAAACTGTTGGTTTTGTTATTTTCCTGTTTCTTGATATAGGCCTGTATTGCTATGAGTTTCCCCCTAATTACTGCTTTTGCTGTGTCCCACAAATTTTGACATGTTGTCTCTTCATTATCATTTGTCTCAAGGAATCTTTTTATTTCTTCCTTGAGTTGTTCTTTGATCCAGCTGTTGTTGAGCAGCATGTTGTTTAATCTCCAGGTATTAGTTTTTCTCCATTGCTTCTTCTTGATGTCAATTTTGATCTCTGTTGCATAGTGATCTGAAAGGGTACTTCTAATGATCCTTACCTTTGTGGTCTTATATAGGTTGGCTTTGTATCCTAGGACATGGTCTATTCTGGAGAAGGTTCCATGTGGGCTTGAGAATAATGTGTATTCTGCTTTTTGGGGATAGAGGGCTCTATATAAGTCTATTATCCCCAAATCTTCTAATTTTTCATTTAGAGCTCTTATTTCTTTGCTATTTTTCTGTTTGGTGGATCTGTCCAATGGTGAAAGTGGAGTATTGAGGTTCCCTACTATTATCACATTTCCCTTCATGTGTTTCTCCAGGTTTACGAGCAGTTGCCTCACATATTTTGCTGACTCTAGATTAGGTGCATAGATATTGACCAGGGTTAGTGTTTCTTGGTCCAATGTTCCCCTGATCAGTAAGTAGTGTCCCTCTTTGTCTCTGATCACTTTCTTGAGGTTGAATGCAATTTGGTCTGATATAAGAATGGCTGTCCCTGCTCTTTTTTGTTTTCCATTGGCCTGAATAATTACTTTCCATCCTTTTATTCTAAGCCTATGCTTATCCTGTAGCTGTAGGTGTGTTTCTTGCAGACAGCAGAAGTCCGGTTTATTTTTCCTAATCCAGTTCTCTACTATGCGTCTTTTAATTGGAGAGTTTAGGCCATTAACATTTAGGGAGATTATTGAGAGAGAGGACTGTTGTGCAGTTGTGTTGTGTAGGGTGGCTTTTGTTACAATCGGGGGTTTGGATTGTGTAATTCATCTCTGAGTAGGTCGTTTAGGATCGGTTTTGTTTGCACAAATAGCTCTAGTTCGGTCTTGTTTGAAAATGTTTTTAGTCTGTTCTCCCATATGAATGATAGTTTTGCTGGATATTGGACTCTAGGTTGGAAGTTTCTTTCATTCAGTCGTTTAAATATGTCATTCCACTGTCTTCTAGCTTGAATTATTTCGACTGGCAGATCTGGTTTGATTCTTATGTCCCTACCTTTGTACTTGAGGTGTTTTTTCTCTCTTATTGCCTTAAGAAGTTCCTCTTTCTCTTTATTTTTAGCCATTTGGATTACTATATGTCTTGGTGTTGGTTTATTGGGGTCTATTTTATTAGGGACCCTCTTGATTTCCTGGATTTGCCCTGAAGTTTCATTCCAGAGGGTGGGAAAGTTCTCTGCTATTATCTCTCTGACTACTTGTTCTTCCCCTTTCCCTATTTCCTCCCCTTCTGGTATACCCACGATTCTTAGATTGTTTCTTTTGTCCTTGTTCATTAGGTACTGGACTTTTCCTTCCAGTGCTTTGCCTTTTATTTCTTTGTTGGTTTCTTGGTCATTTTTTGTTTGCAGTTTTCCTTCGAGTTCTTCAATGTGTTTCTCCAACTCTGTGTTTCTGCTAGTAAGGCTTGTTATTTTGTCTGTTAATTCCTTCACTTGTTTTTGTATGGACTCTTTCATACTCTTTAATATTTCTTCTTTAATTTGGCTAATTTTTTCCTCGATAGATATCTTATACTCGGTAGCTAAGATTTCTCTCATTGCTTTTATTGATTCTTGCATTTCCTTCCTCATTGCTGCTTTTAGATCATCTTCCCACAAATCTGTGCGTTTTGGCGGGCTTGGAAACTTTTTAGGGTTTGTCTCCGTATCTTCAGAACTTAGGGTTCTCTTTGATTTACCCATATTTCTTTGTGTTTAATGGTGTGCTTTGGAGTACTGTTCCTTCCAATTTCAGCCTGTTTTGATCCCCTGTGGTGTGGGAATGGGTCCCCTCCCTGAGGGTGGATCTAGGGGTACTGTTGGGTGGGTTTGCTGCGGTTTGGCTCCTCCTGTGCTCTTTCTGTGGCCTAACCCGATGGGGGATGGGGCGTGGAGGGTGTTCGCGCAGTCGACGTGTATGGGCGGGGCTTCCCTACCTTTCCTGGGGCAAGTGAAACCCAGCCGGACTGGCTGCGAGAGACCCAGCTGGAGCCGGCGGCCGTTCGCGTGCTCAGCGTGGGTGGGGGGTTTTCCACTTTCAAGGCTCTTCATCACTGATGGGGTGGTCTTTGCTAAGTAAAAATTTTATAAGTATAGGAAAGAAAAGAGAGAAAAAATGGAACAAAAAAGAAGTAGTGATTTGCAAAAACATGTTCTATAAATGGGACCTGTAACATAAGTCTGTGGTGCACCATTGACTGTTCCATTGGTCTAAATTATCATATGATTTGGGTCTTAATAGAAGGCATAAACAAAAGGAAGTGGGTAAATTAGAATATCTTATCAAGTCATTGTAATAATGAGCACTGTATATGGTATCCAGTATGATTGAACATCGAGGTTAAAAATTAGGGTGATGACCTTTGTTTCCAAGGCCCACTGTGGTCAGAAAAGCTGAAGGGTTATTTTATACTTGGTAAAATTAAGGCATTAAAGCATATTGTTAGTAATCACTGCAGTGGGAGTCCAGTCTTCCAATTACATTCTGCACCTGGTTTTGTGAATAAATACAATAGGACATTATTAGGCCTTTGTAGTTAAAGGTTGATTGCATACATGTTCACTCTAAACTGCTGTTTCTGTCTTTGCTGGTTTCTTTAGGTTCTTAATAGTTATTTGTGTCTCCGTGTTGCCCACCACTTCCACTTCATTTGAACACTTCTCCTCCTTATATGCTGGCACCTATGGTATTTGGAGTTTCAATCCTTTTGACCCTTTTATTTGTTCATGGGTTACCATGTGTAAATGTGGTATATATTTTAAATATCTCAAAAAAGTGCTATCATACTGTATTTATCCTTCTTCTTCTGGCTTACTTTGTTTAACATAATATTTTCAAGATCCATCTATCTTTCTGCAAAATCCATGATTATATCATGTTATGTAGTATTCCATTGTGTATAAATAGCACATCTTTATGATCCATTCATCTGTTGTGGGGCATCGAGTTTGGCTCCAAATCTTGGCTATTGTGCTCAGTGTTGAGATAAAAAGTGGGATGCTATATATTTTGGGATGAATATTCTTCTGTCTTGGGGTAGATACTAGGAGTGCAATTGCTGGGTCATATGGCAGCTTAATTCTGAATTTATTAAGCACCCTCCATACTGTGTTCATAGGGGTTGGACCAGGCAGCATTCCCACCAGCAGTGGATGAGAGTTTCTTTCTTACCACATTCCCACCAACAGATATTGGTTCTGTGTTTTTGTTTGTTTGTTTTTTGATGTGAGCCATCCTCACTGGTGTAAGGTGGTACCTCATTGTCTCTTTATTTGGATTTCCCTAATGATGAGTGATGGTGAACATGTTTTCATGTGTCGCTTGGCCATCTGTCAGTCTTTCTTGGAAAAGTGTCTATTCATTTCTTCTCCCCATTTTTCTATGTCTTTATTGGGTTTTGTGGAGCTCACCTTTCTGAGTGTTTTGTATATCCTAGATATCAACCCTTTATTTGATGTATTGAATGTGAAATTTTCCCCATATGTTAGTTGTCTTCTAGTTTTAGCGAGTGTTTCTTTTGCTATACAGAAACTCTTTAGTTTAAAGTAGTGCCATTTACTTATATTTGATGTTATTACTCTTGTCATTGGCATTCTATCATCAAAGACTTTTTTGAAGTATAAGTCTTGAAGTGTTCTGCTTATTTTTCTCTCAATAAATTTTATTGATTTGGGTCTGATTTCCAGGCCTTTAATCCATTTTGAGTTGATTTTTCTGTAGGGTGTGAGGTATGGATCAATTTTTATTCTTACAGGTGGTTATCCAGTTGTTTCAATGCCATGTGTTGGAGAATGTCTTTGTTCCATATAAGGTTTTTGGATCCTTTTCAAATATTACTTGAACATGTATTTGTGGGTATATCTCTGGATATTCTGTTATAACCCACAAGCCTGTTACTCTGTCTTTATTCCAATACTATGCTGTTTTGATGACTATGGCTTTATAATAAAGCTTCAGGTTAGGTAAAGAAATGCCAGCCAGTTTCTTGTTTATCAGTATGGATTTGGCTATTCTAGGTCTTTTGTGGTTCCAGATAAACTTTATAATTAATTATTATAATTCCTTAAAAAATGATGTCTGAATTTGAATAGGGATTGTGTTTAATCTATTAGTAATTTAGGTAAGATAGTCATTTTGATTATGTTGATTCTTTCTATCCATGAGCAGGAGATGTTCTTCCATTTCCTTAGGTCCTCTTCAATTTCTTTCTGTAGCATTTTTAAGTTTTCATGGTATAGATCTTTCACTTCTCTTGTCAGGTTGATTCCTACGTACTTGATATTTTTAGATACTATTTTAAATGAGATTGACTCCTTAATATCTTTCTCCTCTACTTGTTATTTGTAGAGAGGGATGCTATTGTCCTTTGTGTGTTGATTTTATAGCCAGCCACTTTGCTGTATTGTCTTATGTTTCTAGGAGTTTTACTGTGGACTCTTTAGGTTTTTCATGTATAACATCATATCATTTGATGAACAGAGATACAAAGATCCTCAACAAAATCCTGGCAAATAGGATCCAATGCCTCATGAAGAAGATCATTCACTATGATCAAGTAGGTTTTATCCCAGGAATGCAAGGGTGGTTTAACATTTGTAAATCTATCAACATAATACACAACATCCACAACAAGAAAAACAACAATCACATGATCATATCAATAGATGCAGATAAAGCATTTGATAAGGTCCAACACCCATTCTTGATAAAAACTCTTAGCAAGATGGGAATGAAAGAAATCTTTCTCAATATAGTTAAGGCCATCTACCACAAGCCAATGGCAAATATTATTCTCAATGGAGAAAAACCAAAAACCTTTCCTCTGAATTCTGGTACAAGGCAAGGCTGTCCTCTCTTACCACTGCTATTCAACATAGTATTAAAAATACTTGCTGTAGTGATTAGGCAAGAAAAAGATATGAAGGGAATCCAGATAGGCAAGGAAGACGTCAAACTCTCACTGTTTGAAGATGACATAATACTCTACTTAGAAAACCCTATGGACTCTACCAAAAAGCTTCTAAAAACAATATATTTATATAGCAATGTGGCAGGCTACAAAATTAACATGCAAATATCAATGGCCTTTTTATACACCAATAATGATAGGGAAGAAATGGACATTCACATTAGTGCCACACAAACTCAAGTATCTGGGAGTCAATTGACTAAATATGTGACGGACCTATACAAAGAAAATTATAAAAAAAAACTGCTTCAAGAAATAAGAGAGGACACTAGAAAAAGAATACACATGCCCTGCTCCTGGATTGGCAAGATTAATATAATTAATATAGCAATAGTTTCCAAAGCTTTGTACAATTATATTGCGATCCCTCTAAATATACCCATAACATTCTTCAAGGAAGTGGATAACACACTTCTGAAATTTATTTGGAACAATGAACACCCTTGAATAGCTAAAGCACTCCTTGGGAAAAAGAATATGTCAGGCATTATTTTTCCCAACTTTAAACTCTATTACAAAGCAATAGTTATTAAAACAGCATGATATTCGAATGAAGACAGACCCTCAGATCAGTGGAATAGGCGTTAGTACTCAGAGAATCCCTCCCATACATACAATCATCTAATTTTTGATAAAGGTGCAGGAAGTCCTAAATGGAGCGAGAAAAGCCTCTTCAACAAATGTTGGCACAACTGATTAGCCTATTGCCAAAAAGCAAACTCACACCCCCCAGCTAAGAGCAGTTATGAAGGTCAAATCCAAATGGATTAAACTTTGATATCAGACCTGAAATCATAATGTATATAGAACAACATGTAGGCAAAAAAACTCCATGACATTGAGACTAAAGACATCTTTAAGGAGGAAACAGCAATCTCCAAACAAGTGTAAGCAGAGTAGACAGATGGAAATATATTAAGCAGGAAATAGTGCCCAGGATAAAATAGCCACCCACTGAAGCTATTTACTCAAACCCATCAGATAAGGGGCTAATATCCAAAATGTACAAGGCACTGACAGAACTTTACAAGAAAAAATATGTAATCCCTTTAAAAATAAGGAGGAGAAATTAACAGACACTTTGATAAAGAAGAAATACAAATGGTCAAAAGGCATATGGAAAAATGCTCCACATCACTAATCATCAGGGAGATGCAAATCAAAACAACCTTGAGGTACCATCTCATGCCACAGAGACCGGCATACATCACAAATTACGAGAACAAGCAGTGCTGTCCGGGCTATGGAGAGAAAGGAATTCTTATTCACTGCTGGTGGGAATGCTGTCTAGTCCAACCTTTATGGAAAGCAATATGGAGATTCCTCCAAAAGCTGGAAATTGAGCTCCCATTCGATCCAGCTATACCACTCCTACAGTACAATACAATACAATACAATGCAATGCAATGCAATGCAATGCAATGCAATGCAATGCAATGCAATGCAATACAAAAATCCCTTCCTCACACATATATTCATTGCCACTCTATTTGCAATAGCCAGACTCTGGAAACAACCAAGATGCCCTTCCACAGATGAATAGCTAGAAACTCTGGTACATATACACAATGGAATATTATGCACCTGTCAGGAGAGAAATTTTCCTATGCATGGATGTATATGGAACCTATTATGCTAAGTAAAATAAGTCAGAGGGATAGAGAAAGATGCAGAATAGTCTCATCTATGGGTTTTAAGAAAAATAAAAGACCTTTTTGCAATAATTCTCAGAGACAAAAGAGAGGAGGGCTGGAAGGTCCATCTCACAACATGAAGCTCACCACAAAGAGTGATGTGTACAGTTTTAGAAATAACTCCTTGAAAACTATCCTAATACTGTGAATTAATAAGGGAAGTAGAAAGCCTATCTAGTGTACAGGTAGGTATGGGTGGGGAGGAGGGAGATTTGGGATATTGGTGATGGGAGATGTTCTTTACATGACTGTAACCCAACTATAGTCATATTAGTAATCAAGGTGTTTAAATAAAGATATTAATAAAAAAGAATATTATCATGTGATTATGTAAAATAATGTTAAACCCCATTAATATTTTTAGAAACGTTTTTCAAACATGTTTTACTATGTTTTGGAGACTACCAAAGAAATGTTAAAAAAATCAATGGTACTTATAAATATTTATAAAAATGTATTTATAAAAACTATAAATCTCTTCTGTATGGTAATATCTGCCAGATATAGAAGCAGAAACTATTTCATTATTAACAGTGTAGTTAAATAATAAAAATTTGTTTTTCTTTTTAAACTGAGGAGGACTCTAAATTTTAAGGAAGCAAATGCAGGGCCAGGATAGAGTACATGGATATAGTATAAGAATATAGTACATGGATCAAGATACAGGCTTTTTATGTGAATGACTCTGGTTTAATCACTAGCACTACATTTCTTTGAGGCACTTTCTAGTAAGCCCTAGAGGACAATAAACATTGTAGTTAGGATCCTGGTAATCCTTGTTACCACAGAAGTCAAAAATCACCAGATACTTGAACTCTTACATTACTCTAGTGCCTAATTGACCCAGAAAATCACCTAGAGAGTCCTCTAGACTTGCGATCATTTCTTGAGAGGCAGTTTTCCAAATTGAAAGTAAAAAACAGGGAGATGGTTGAATGA
Organism: Suncus etruscus; assembly: GCF_024139225.1. Taxonomy (NCBI): domain Eukaryota; kingdom Metazoa; phylum Chordata; class Mammalia; order Eulipotyphla; family Soricidae; genus Suncus; species Suncus etruscus. Next base: position 90,497,978 of record NC_064848.1, read on the forward strand.
AAATGAGCCCATATAAAACCTTCTCACAACAAAACATATGCTGAGAACAGGACCAGTAGTAGATCTGGACCTGAGTTTTATTTATTTATTTACTTATTTATTTGCCACACCTGGTGATGCTCAGGGATTACTCCTGGCTATGTGCTCAGGAATCACTCCTGGCTTGGGGGACCATATGGGATGCCAAGGATTGAACCACGGTCTTTCCTAGGTCAGCCGCATGCAAGGCACATGCCCTACCGCTGCGCCATTTTTATGGCCCTATCCTTCTTGTTCCTATTTCATTTATTGATGGCTTAGTTTATTTATTGTTTCATTTATTTATTTATTTATTTATTCATTCATTTATTTATAGTTTCATTTATTGATGGCTTCATTCTGCAGCTGAATGAAGAGAACAAATTTCCTTTTAGTCCAGAGCTGGGTCTGAAGTTTTTTTTTAATAATCTTTTTTAAACACCATGATTACAAACATGATTATAGTTGGGTTTCAGTCATAAAAAGAACAGCCTCCTTCACCAGTGCAATATTCCTATAACCGATGCCTCCATCTCTTTCCCCCTACTGTCACCTGTATTCGAGATATTGTTTCTTTCTACTTCAGGACTGAAATTCCATCTTTGAATGTTAGAAGTAAATAGACAATGCTCCAAAATGTAAAATGAAAAATAAAGTATATATAAAGTTTGCATATAGTATTTTTGCTTTGGAAGTAATTTTCAGAAAAGGTAAAATCAGCGGTGATTAAAAGTTAATTTTGAGATAAATAAATCAGACTGGGATCGGTAGAGTCTTGGTTTATTCTCTTATATTGCACTATTACATTATTTTTAAACAAGCATTAGACTTGCTCTTTGAGTTCATGTCCTGCCTTGAACATATATCTCATTTATGTGTATGTTTCTTTGCTTATTTATGCTATGGAGAAGTCAGTGTTCTCTTATTTTTTAATTTTTTAAATTGAAACCATTGTCATGTATGAAGTTCCTCATCGTTGAGTTTCAGATAAATAATGTTTCGGGGCCAGTCCTACTACCAGTGTCTCCTTCTCTCCACCAATGTTCCCAGACTGCATCTCATGACATCACCCTGCAGTGAACAGTTCTCTCTTTAATACACACTTCACTCTTCTCTCCACTTACATTTTCTAGAGAATTCTCAATAAAAACTTCCTTGCAATTAAAATAAAATAATTTTAAAGATAAAATTAAAATGCATAAACCACTTATGCCATCGATTACTAGGCAGATTAATTTGAAAAAATTATTTTCTTACAGCACCAGTTTCCACCTCAGTCATACAAATAAAATAATGATAGTATTCCTCAAATAAAATTGATGCAAGAATGCCACATGAATTGCTAGCCTAAGTGGATATAGTAAATTTTCAGTACACTGAGGTCTTTATTTAATGCTTTTCTCATTAAGGTTATAAGATTTATGATGTATTTCAGAGTTCTGTGCATTCTTATTGCACTTAGATCTACTTTCAGAGATGTGAGTGCTCTGTTTCAGTGTTACATCCTTCTCTCATCCTCCAAGACATTAAAATTGTGGACACAAGTGTATAGATTTTTGGCAGGAAATGGTAATCTTTAAATAAAATTATATAGATATATATTTTTCCTCTTCTGGAAATATGAGTTCCTTTTTCACAATTTAGGAATGTTGAAGAATATCATATATGGTCAAAAATATAGAAGTGAAAATTGGCTTGAAGAACTGTCAAATATACCTTATGAAAGAGAACATTGTTGAACAATGCATAATTTAAAATTTTATTTTATTTAAAAAAAGCTATAACCCAATAATAATATTTTTAAATATGTATATAAGATATGTTTTTACATATAGTCAATTTAATAGAGAAAATAAAATTGAAGAGATTTAACTTTTAGTCATTTGCATTTATGTAGATAAACTAGTATAAGAGCTAAAAGTTACATTAGAAAAAATTAAAATAGTTTCAGCATTCTTTTGAAAGAAAATTGTAGATAAATGGATATATTTGGTAATGGAGGTGAAAATATGTATCAGCATTTAGCATTATCTCTGGTGAAATATAGTCTGTATATAAGTTTAATTGAAACTGAAAATCAATCTGTAAGGAACATATTTGCACTTAGCAGCCACCTGCATGTTAGCTTCACAGATCAAGACACATATCATTCTTCCTGGAAATATTAGCATTCATGCTGCCAATAAAAGTTCATTGAAACTTCAGGGGCCCCAGAAGAATACTGCTGCCAGAATTTATTAGAAACTTATCCAGACTTCAAAGAACCTTGCTGCTATATTTTTACAAGAAGCCTAGAACTTCTGAGCAGCTGCACCCCAGTGTGAGGTGATGTTCAAATAAAGGGCAAGGAGAGAGAAGAGCATAGGCATCAAAAGATATTTTGTGCGCTCAAATCCAGAGACTGAGACTTTAGAAGTTCTCCAAGTAAAATGTCTTTTCAGGGAGAAACGAATAAAATGTCAAATCTAAGAGGCCCTATGAGAGAGAAAATGTCTAAGACACTGTTTACAGGCTATATAGATTTTTCTCAATTAATTTCCCAGGAACTACTGCTTTGCCTTTACTATTCAAATGGGAAAGCTTGGGGCCGGAGAGATAGCATGGAGGTAAGGTGTTGGCCTTGCAATCAGAAGGTCGGTGGTTCAAATCCCGGCATCCCACATGGTCCCCGAGCCTGCCAGGAGCGATTTCTGAACATAGAGCCAGGAGTAACTCTTGAGCACTGCTGGGTGTGACCCAAAAACCAAAAACCAAAAAACAAACAAGCAAACAAATGGAAAAGCATTCATATAAATAGGGTGGTGACTAGTAGATGAATGGCAGTGGGGAGAAAGATATTTCAAGGGAATATGTCCATGGAGAAGAATATTTAAGAATTATATCACATTTCCAAGCTCAGGTATTAAAGTAAACATTTAAAGATGTTCTTAGAAGCCAGGACTATCAAATGCTATATCAAGAAGGCCATCTTACTGTCTTTAATATTATTTATGTATGTTTAAGGCTGAAATATATTTGCTATATTATTGTCATATGTTGCTCATCAATATCATTTAGAGTCCTCAGAAAAGCTGTCATTGAACATTAATTAGAATTTGCAATGTGGTATTATATGAGTGATCTTTGCTCTAACTTACCCATAGGTAGTATAAATTACTCGAATCACCTTCTAAAAACTGAACTAGCCTCTTTAGCAATGAGCTCTGTTAATGCTGTTCTGATTGCCCTTTACTACCAGTACTTTAAACATATTATACCTCAGAAAGCTCCCTCTACTTTGATAGATTTCCTTGGCAGCCATAAATATAGAAGGTGTCCTGTAATCCACACAACATTTCTAGCTATACCAGTGGGAAAGGTTGTTTTGATTTTTCTTTTTTTCAAAATAGTTCTCACTTTGTTTTACATTCACTCTAATAGGGGAAGCTATGTAGGAAAATCTTTGGTTTTGAAAATGGCAACTTGAATTTTTAACTCGTTAACTTACTTAACATTAATTACATAACATTTTAGGATTAAAAGAGCCTAAGAATTATCTATGAAAATAATGTTGGACATTAAACGAGTGTGACCAGAGAAGGTGGAGAGGGTAGCCTATAAATAAAAGCAGGTTCTCCCATGTTATCTTTATACAATATGGTCGTATACCTTACCACTGTCTCTTTTACTCATTGAAAAGCTGACCTGAGTTCTGTGTTTGTGTGTGTGTGTGTGTGTGTGTGTGTGTGTGTTGAGGGGTTATTAATCAACAGAAATCAGGTTCAGTTGAGGTTTAAGACTAGCTGCACTGCATTTTTTATTTATTGGGTGTTGTGAGTATAACAGTTGTGTACTACACCATTTTTAATGAAAATAGTGATCCTACTGTCATCATATGAAAAGTTGGAGCCTTTGGAAGTGATTAGGTCATCTGTGATTGTGATTTAAATGCTCTAATCACCAGATTCCTAAAGATCTATCTCCTCTCTCTTTCCCTTTTCTCTCCCCTTCCCATCTATGTAAAGATATTAAAAGAATACAGATATTAAAACATGAGTGAATCAGAAATATGCTCTCAACATCAAATTTAGTAGTAGTTTAGTCTTGTATAACTCAGTTTCTAAAAACTGAGAAATAAAATGCTATTTAAGTACCCAGTTTAAGATTCTTTTGTGATAGAAGACTGAACAAAGAATTAGGAATGGGTCCGATCTGAGTTCTTATTCTTGTAACTGTGGGTAAACAGCTGATTTCCAATAATCAAGTTAATTTATAGAAAAGCCAATTCATTCTTTATGCAATATTTGTTCACTATAATATAGAAGAAAATTAATTGCTCATTCTCTTGAGGCCCCAGCAAGCTCCGTTGCAAAATTTGCATATTATAATCTACTTTGACTCAACCTACAATGACATTGAGGGCAAGAACCCAAGTCTAATTGTCTGTATTTTTTTTCTCTATCATAATGATTGGCACATAGCAGGAATAAAATTATAGTTTTGTTAAATTAATGAATCTCATGAAAAGCTTGAAGTTAAATAATTTGCAGACATTAAATTATGAAATTATTTCAGATTTTTTTTTGAATGGGAGATCTTCCCAGTAGTGCTCAGGGAGAGGGACTGCTCTAGAGATACTTAGTTCAGCAGCATAAGTCTGAAATTCAGTGTTGGTGCCTAGCAACAGTGCTGACATCAACATACCCTCAGTTACAAAGAATGGGATGAGGTTAGGGGGTATTCCCTGAAGTTTTTTGTTCATATTTTGAGCTACACCCAGCAGTGCTCAGTTACTCCTGGATTTGTGGTTAGGAATCACTCCTGGCAGGCTCAGGTACCAAATAGGATACTCAGATTAAACCTTACCTGCTGTACTGTTGTTCTCACCACCCTCCCACCGACTCTTTGAAGACCCTTCATAAAACCCAACAACAAAATATTATATTTCTTCTTGAGAGAATAAAAAATCCAACTGATTAATAATGATAATGTAATAGTATATCAAAAACTAATATCAGCAGCTCTGTCATTACGAGCAGGGACAGGCGTGATTGAAAGGGAACCACACTGTCAGACATGTAAAGAGAGGGTGAAATTGACCAGGCCTGACCAGCAGAGCACTGGCAGCCACTCCGCCATTACAGGTCGGGGGCAGGCAGCTGGGTGAAGAACCATGAGGTTTAATAGGTAGAGGGGAAGGGGGAAATTGACACAGGCCTGGACCTCCGCCACACCTTGGGAGAAGAGAAATATTGCTGGAGTTGGGCAAGGCAGAGGGGACCTATGCCTTCTGTCAGGTAAAGTGAGGGAGGAGTCTGGAGGGTGGGGCCAAACCTCAGCAACTGTAGCCATCATACCCACCCAGAGTCACACTCTGGTGAAAGGACCCAGCCCCATGCCACCAGTGACAAAGGAGGGCTGAAATCTGAAGGCAGTACACTCCACACCAAACCAGTAAATGCAAAGAAATATGAGTAAACTAAGAGAGACACTAACAACTGGGGATATGGGGAAAAATTGTAGCAAATTTCCAATTCCACCAAAACACATGGGCCCAATAGTTGAGGACCTAAAAGTGACAATGTAAGCCATGGCAAAAAAAATATAGCCAGCGAGTTCAAGAAATCAACAGATGAATATATAACAAACTCAAAGAAGAACTTTTACAGAAAATGAGAGAATCCGTACAAATGAAATTAAAGAAAATAAAAAACATCTTAGCAAGCCATAGTAACAGAATTATACAGTTGGAGAATCACATAGAAGAACTTGAAGAAAAACTACAAATCAAAAAATGACAAAGAAGCTAATAAGGAAAAAAGGTAAAGCATTGGAAGAAAAAGTTAGGTATTTAATGAACAAAGACAAAAGAAATAACCTACGAATTGTAGGTTATTTCAATATAACCTATGAATATATTGTAGAAGGGAAGAAAATAGGAAAAGGTGAAGAACAAGTGGTCAGGAAAATAATAGTAGAAAACTTTCCCACTCTCTGAAAAGAGGCTCCAATGGAAATCCAGGAGGTGAAGAGAGTCCCTAATAAAATATACCCTAATAAAACAACACCAAGGCATATCGTAATCCAAATGGCAAAAAACAAAACAAACAAACAAACAAAAAAACAAAGAAAAAGATCAACTCCTTAAAGTAATAAGGAAGAAGAAACCCACAATTACAAAGGGTGGAGCATAAGAATCAGTCCAGATCTCTCATTTGAAACAATTAAAGCAAGGAGACAGTGGAATAGCATATTTAAAAGACTGAGTGAAAGAAGCTTCCAACCTAGAGTTCACTACTTGGCAAAACTTTCATTCATATGGGAGGGAGGACCAGAAACATTCTCAGACAAAAAAGAACTCACATTATTTGTGCAAACAAAATTGATTCTAAATGATCTACTCAGAGATGAATTACACAATCGAAACCCTTGATTGTAACAACAACCACCCTACAAAATACAAATGCACAAAAGCCCTCTTTGTCAATAATTTCCTTTAATGTCAATGAAATAAACTCTCCCATTAAAAGACACATAGTAGAGAATTGGATTAGAAAATAAAAACTGGATTTCTGCTGATGCAAGAAACACACCTACAAGTACAGGATAGACATAGGCTTAAAATAAAAAGATGGAAGTAAATTATTCAAGCCAAAGGAAAACAAAAATCGATGGGACAGCCATTCTTATATCAGACCAAATTGCATTCAACCTAAAGAAAGTGACCAGAGACAAAGAGGGTCACTACTTACTGATCAGGGGAACAAAAGACCAAGAAGTACTATGGTCAATATTTATGCACCAAATGCAGACAGAGCCAGAAAAATATGTAAGTCATTTGTTCACAATCCTGGAAAAACATATGGAAGGAAAAGTGATAGTAGTAGTAGATCTCAATACTACTTTATCACCACTGGACAGATTCACCAGACAGCAAACAAGCAAAGAAATAAGAGCCCTAAATGAGAAATTAGAAGAACTAGGACTAATGGACTTATATAGGGCCCTTCACCCCCAGAAAGCAGAATACACATACTTCTCAAGTGCACACGGAAGCTTCTCCGGAATAGACCATGCCTTGGATATAAATCTAACTTGCATAAAATCACAATTACAAGGATCATTATAAGTGCCCTATCAGATCACTATGCAACATAGATCAAGATTGACTGTAAAAAGAAACTATGGAAAAAATCCAACACCTAGAAATTAAACAGCATCTGCTCAAAAACAGTTGGATCAATGAGGAACTCAAGGAAGAAATAAAAAGATTCTTTGAGACAAATTATAATGAAGAGACAAATTGTCAAAGAGTGTGGGATATAGCAAAAGCAGTAATTAGGGAGAAACTCATAGCAATACAAGCCTATGTCAGGAAAGAGGAAAATGACAAAATCAACACTTTAAAGGGACACCTTAAAAAGCTGGAACAATAGCAACAAAGAAACCCAAACACAATCTGAAGACAAGAAATAATAAAAACCAGAGCAGAAATAAACAACATAGAACCTAAATATATATAATATAATATAATAATATATAATATATAAATATATATAAATCAATGAAACCAGGAATTGGTTTATTGAAAGAATAAACAAGATAAACAAACAACTGGCAAGACTCACCAAAACAAAAAGGGAAAACACCCAAATAAATAGGATCACAAATGAAAGGAAGAGATACAACAGAACCCCAAGAAATCCAATATATAATGAGGATTTATGAACAAATATACTCAGTCAGATAAGAGAACCCAGAAGAAACCGACAGATTTCTGGAAAAATATCATCTTCCAAAACTGGATAACGAGGATGTAGAAAGCCTAAACAGGCCAATCACATCTGAGGAAATTCAATCAGTAATTAAAAAACTCCTCAAGAAAAATGTCCAGGTCCAGATGGTTTTACAGGTGAATTTTAACAAACATTCCGAGAAGAATTGTTACCACTGATCCACAAGATCTCCCCAAACACTGAAAAGTCATTAATCCTTCCTAATTCCTTTATTGAGGTTAATATTAAACTCATTCCAAAGATGGCGAAGACACCTCCAAGGAAGAAAACTACAGACCAATCTCACTAATGAACATAGATTCAAAAAAACTCAAAAGAAAAATTTAAACAAACTGAATCAGCACTACATCAAAAAGATGATACACCATGACCAACTCGGTTTCATCTCAGGGATGCAATGATGATTCAACATATGCAAATCAAACAACATCATAACCACATCAACAAAAATAAACAAAAAATCACATGATTTTATCAATCGATGCAGAGAAGACGTTTGACAAAATCCAACACCCATTCATGATAAAAACACTTTGAAAAATAGGACTGGAAGAAACTTTCCTCAAGATAGTTACAGCTATCTATAAAAAGCCCACAGCAAACATTATCCTTAATGGTGAAAAACTGAAACCATATCCACTAAGGTCAGGAAATAGGCAAGGCTGTTCACTCTATGCTCTCTTATTCAATATAATTTTAGAAGTTCTAGTAATAGCAATCAGACAAGAGAAGGGAATGAAAGGAATCCAAATAGGGAAAGAGGAACTCAAACTATTGCTTTTTGCAGATGATATGATGATATACATCAATAACCTTAAAAAGTCCACAGTAAAACTCCTAGAAACAATTAACCAATACAGCAAAGTGGCTGGCTACAAAGTCACTACACAAAAACAGTAGTGTTCCTCTATACAAATAACGAGGTAGAGGAGAAAGAGATTAAGGAGACAATCCCATTTAAAATAGTATTCAAAAACATCAAGTACCTAGGAATCAACCTTACAAGAGAAGTGAAGGACCTATACAATGAAAACTTCAAAACACTTCAGATAGAAATTGAAGAGGACCTAAGGAAATGGAAGAACATCCCATGCTCATAGGTAGGTAGACTCAACATCAGCAAAATGACAATTTTACCTAAACTACTATATAGATTCAATGAAATTTCTATTCAAATTCAAACATCATTTTGTAAGGGCTTAAAACAATCAATTATAAAATTCATCTGGAACTACCAACGACCCATGTTAGCAAAATCCATACTGAAAAATAGGAAGCTGGGTGGCATCTTTCTACTTAACCTGAAGCTTTACTATAAAGCTATAGTGATCAAAACAGCATGGTACTGGAACAAAGACAAAGTCTCAGACCAGTGGGGTAGAACAGAATGTTAAGAGATAACCCCCCAAATATACTGTCAACTAATATTTGACAAAAGAGCCAAGAATTTAAAATGGAACAAGGATAATTTCTTCAACAAATTTTGTTGGAACAACTGGATAATGACCTGTAAGAAATTAAAGATTGATCCATACCTCACACCTTACACAAAAGTCAACTCAAAATGGATTAAAGACCTTGAAATCCAACCCAAATCTATAAAGTTTATTGAAGAAAAATAGGCAGTACACTCCATGACCTATATATTAAAATAATCATTGAGAATAGAATTCCATTGGCAAGAACTTTAGTATTAAACCTAAATAAATGGGACTGCATCAAACTAAAAAGTTTCTGCATGGTGAAAGAAACCATACTTAATACTAGAGGACAGTTAACAAAATGGGGAAAAAGTTGCACTCAACACTTCAGATAAAGGGCTGTTATCTAGGATATTACAAAGCACTGAGAAAAGTGAACTCCAGAAAATCTAATAAAGGCATAGAAAACTGGGGAGAAGAAATGAATAGACACTTCTCCGAGGCAGGAGGAACTATGGTCAACAGACACATGAAACCATTCTCACCTTCACTCATCATTATGGAAATCCAAATCAAGACAACTATGAGGTACCACCTTACACCAGTGAGAATGACTCATATCAAAAATAACGGGACCAATCTCTATTGGTGGTGATGTGATAAGGAAGGAACTCTCATCACTTGCTGGTGGGAATGCTGCCTGGTATAACCCCTATGGAAAAAGTGTGGGGAGTTCTCAGTCAATTCAGAATTGAGCTGCCATATGACCTAGCAATTGTTCTTCTGGGTATCTATCCCCAAGTCGGAAGAACATTCATCCCAATGCATGTGTGCACTCCACTATTTATCGCAGCACTCATTACATAAGATTTGGAACCAACCTCTATGCCCAACAACAGATGACTGGATTATGAAGATGTGGTAGTTGTACACAATGTAATACTACGTGGCAGTTAGAAATGATACGATCATGGATTTTGCAGATACATGGCTGGATCTACAAAATATCATGCTAACTGAAGTAAGCCAGAAGATTAAGGATAATTATAGTATAATAGCAATTTTCTGAGGTACATATAATATACACCATATATACTTATAATACTCCAAGAATAAATACAATGGTGTAATAAGGTAGAAACTCCAAGCACTGTAGTTGTCAGCATTTACTGGGGAGAAGTGTTCAAACAAGTGAAAAGGAACAACACAAAGCCTCGACTATCCATTATACCATAAAGTAACCAGCCACAATGGAAAAAACGCTTTAGAGTGAACAGGTATGTAATCAGTCTTTTACTACAAAGGCCTTTAGTAATGTTTTAGGGTGTTTAAATTCAGATACTGGTGAAGAATATGATTGGAAGCCAGAGACTCCAGCAGCAGCATTTCTAACAATATGTTTTAATGCCTTAATCTTACTAGGTATAAAGTAACTTCTCAGCCTCTCTGTCCGCAGGAATTCTTGTATACAAAGGGTAAACACCCTAATTTGACATTTCAGTGCTCAGTCATAGATATCATATTCAGCTTGCATTATAAAAATGTCTTGGTAAAACACCCCGATATACCCTTTTTCACTGTTTAATGTCCTCTATTAGGACCTAAAATGTATGACCAGTCAGACCACTGAAAAAGTTAACTGTGAACCACAAACTTACATTACAGTACCTACTCATCAAACACGTTTGGGCAAATTAACATTTCCTTTCTCCCTTTTTCATTCTCTTTCTTCTCCCTACTTCTTTCCGTTTCCCCTTTCTTCTTCTTCCTCTTTTTCCTCCTCCTCATCAATTCAATCTATGTCAAGTAAAACCAAAAATGATAGTCCCTCTTTAGGAAAGAACTTTGATTCACAAGATGCAGAGGACAATACTACATAGGATAGCTTCCTACATAGATAGACCTTAACACATTATTTAGTTAAGACACAAAATCTATGTGTATCCTAAACTGCTCCAGCCATTAAATAACCCTGAAAACTTTATTTACCAGGGCCCAACCTCATCACTGATGAAATTCCTAGAAACTGGGAAAAACCTCCCAACTGCAATGCACCGAAGCAAACTCTGATTTAGTAAATTTTTTTACTATATTTACCTGTTTTCTGTTCTCCTCTCTCTTATATTCTTTCCCTTTCTCTTTCTTAAGCTATACCTAAGCTAATTATTTATTTTAATTTAACCAGTCCTGAAGAGCACAGACCCATCCTATTAGGGTCAGACTTCTAACTACACCTTAAGGATAGAACACTAATGTATATCTTTATGTGTGCATGAGCACATAGAGAGAGAGAACTCTTCTATGAAAGCCAAACCTAAATTGTAATTAATCCATGCCTATAGTGTATATAGACACTCCTATATACTATCCCTTCTCCCCCCTTCAGAAATCCTACTATCCCTTTATTCCCCAATCCCAATTCTATATTTCACCTAATTAATGTTCTTTATCCTCAGTTCTTAACCCATTAGGTATCAAAACTGACCACCTGCCACAAAAAGCCATCACCCAGAATCTAAGCGAAGGGACACCCACTCAGCTCCACATATCATCCCCTGGCAAGAAACTGCAACCAACACTCCTGCTGACTCATGCTCTGTGGCCATCCTCCTCATCCACTCCAAATGTGGACTGTTGCTTGATACAGGATTCAACTTCAGAAGGACCCTCAGTACAAGAACTCTACCTGAGCTTTTTCTGCCACAAATCATTTCTGAAACTTAGCAAGACAAGGATGTGTGATGAAAATGTACCATGGATTCCATTCCCCACAAGAATATCTCAAAAGTTAATGGGGAAGCCTATATATAATAGACTTGTTTCTGCCTCCTTCTCCTTAATTTCATCTGTTTTGCTTCTACTTCAGACAAAAATTTACAAGAAAATGTCTTGCCTGGGATTAAAGCTCAGGTCAAAACCAGGGCACAGATGTGATGGAGCCTGACACTCTCACCCCCAAATGCACCAGCGATATAATATAGCTCCATTTCTTTTTGCACAGGCATACAAAAAAGGGGGAAATTTTACATATAGAAATAGCTCTTATATAAATGAGAGTGTCATTTATATAACAGTGATGGAGGACAAATCTTATATACTAGGAATAAAAACTCATACATATTATAATACAGGGGCATCTTCCACCTTGAACTTATGTCATGTGATCCTAACTTCGACTCCATGTGAGTAGATACTGACCATCCAACCCCGAATCCTAGATCTCAGACATAGAACCGACACAGTTCTCCACAACAGCTATAAAAACAAAACTCCATCTGGGACATACTTGATACTGCACTGATATCGACAAGCGCCAGTTTGATATGACATCCTGACAATGAGGAAATGGCAAAAACTTGATCTAAGAGCATGTTGTCTTACCTCATCACCTAACAATTAGATGAAATCAGAAGACACATCATTCTTTGATCTGTGCAAAAGTCAATATCGCTAAATACAGAAGAGTGACTGTGACAACCATGACTGGACAGAACCTATCCCAGGACCAATAATAAAGACCCTAGTCTAGGCTTTGGCCTACGACCTGTACAACAACCAAGATCTCTAATTCCAGTGATCTGACTGAGACAACTGCAACTGAGCAGAACTTCTGGAAACATAATGAAAAACTCTATCCTATGCTTCATACTAGGATCGATGCATAAACCAAGACCACCAGCTACAGAAGACTGATTGAAACAACAGTGATGAAACAGAACTTCTAGAACTGTAATGAAAGACTCTATCCTAGGCTCCAACATATGACCTGTACAAATACCAAGATCTCTACTAAAAGAGGCCTGATTTTATCATCCACGACTGAGCGGAAAGTTTCCAGATATTACAAAAGGACCTAGGGGGAGAATAAGAGCATGTACAGAGCCTGTAGTTATTCCCATGACCGTATACCTCAAGAGCGAAGAAACCCTGTATCTCTTAGTCCAAGTGAATTTTCTTTCTAATTTCCCCAACATTTACTGTGCCTATGCAAAAAAAAATAGCACAAATTAATTTATTATTATTATTGCTTGTTATTTTGTTTTTGTTTTTTGTTTTTATCTCAGGTCCATGGCTATTTTTGGTTGGTGTCTTTATTGCTGTGGTGCTTATTGCTGTAGTGCTTTTGGGTTTTTTTTGTTTGTTTGTTTGATTTTTTTGTATTGTTATGTTTTTCTTTTCCCTTTTCTTCTTTAAATTGGTATTTATAGCCTCTAGAAGGGCTTCTTCCGTTTTTTTGCCTGTTTGATTTCCCCGGACCCCCCCCCCTTTTTTTTTCTTCTAACAGAACAACACAACTTAAACCATCTTGGTCTGCCTCACAAATTGAGGGAAAAATAATGGAGTGTACCAAGACCAAATATCCATATGAACATCGAGTAGAAATAAAAAATGATCAGACTTAAATACCAAATCCAAAGCCAACAACAACAGAATCAATACCCAATCTACAAGCTAGATATAGAGAGGGCCACTTATACTAGCAGCCTGTGGGGGGGGGGGAGAAGGAAGATGTGGGATGCATGCTGGGAACAGGTAGAGGGAGGACAACATTGGTGGTGAGAATGCTTCTGATTCAATGTCACTATGTACCTAAAATACTACTGTGGAAAATTAGTAATCCACTGTAGTCAAAATAAAAATTATTAAAAAAATCACCTTGGAATTCAGGTCAGAGAGCTAGTCTAACTGGGGGATAAGAGACTTGCTCTGCACTTGGTTGACCAGTTATCCATCCCCAAGGCCCTGCTTAGCAGGATCCCTGAGCACAAGAACAGTAGCTATGTTTTGAGCACCACTGCGTATGACTCTAAAAACAAATAAGTAAAAAAATGGATCATACCTCTGGGGAAAAAGTGATCAAACTGGAGATGACTAGATGACAGAGAGAGAGAGAGAGAGAGAGAGAGAGAGAGAGAGAGAGAGAGAGAGAGAGAGAGAACCCAAAACTACTGAACCACTCCTGGTAATATTCAGCCAGACTATGTGGGCCTGATGGTCTAATTCCTAGACCCCATTGAGATTTTCAGGCCTGGAGGTACTGGGGGCCACCAGAGTCGCTCCGCATTTTTGTTTGGGGGACCAGGAAGAATAAGAGATTTATCTGAGCCTCTATGTAAGGCTGGCTCTCTAGCCCCATTAGCTATCTCCTCCACCCAAGAAGTAAGAACTTTAAAGATGCACATCTGAAATAGAGATAAAGCAAGAAACTAAACAAAATACTCGAACCAATGGAAATTATGGTGTGATTGAGAATGGGGAGAGGGGAGAAAAGGGGGATAATGAGGGTCAGAGGGAAGTATTTTGGTGGTAGCTGTGTGGAGCCTTGTACCCATCTAGACTGGTAAAGCTAAATCCCTACAGTTCCATCAGTGTGAAAAAATGATAAACTAATAAAAAAGAATGAGATATAAGTTATTTATTTCATTAAAGCTTCAAAACTGGAAACAACTGCAATGTTTATGGAGGTACAAGCTCTGTGGTATAAGCTGCATATGGAATATTACACAGATATGACCAAGAATATTGCTGTTCATTATTTTGAACATGATAAAAGAATCTATTGTGAGCAGGATCAAGAAGGACTGGATGGAAAGCAGCAAGTAACTGGTTGGACAAAGACCAAGATGGGGAGTTATTGTTGACTGTGTAATTTATCTGGAGACCTAGGTAATGATTGCATGGATGACTAGCAAATATTCATTATAAGGTGGACATTAGCATTTGTATGTTTTGAGATGTGATTACTGGGCTTTAACCAAAGTTTGAAATGCAACAATAGGTAGAGAAAGAAAATACACCACAATGTTAACTCTGTCTGTTCAGGGTTGTTCAAGTAAATTCAAAATTCTTTCATTAAAATGTTTTTAATTAATTAAAAAATGAACTAATGTATTTTTATCCAGAGATATATACAAAAATATCTATATCAGAGAAATAAAATTAAGTATCAAAATAAATGACAAGAGACAAAAGAGATACAACTAAATCACAAGATTATCAACTGATCAAGAGAAAAGTAGACCAGAAAATGTTGACCATAAATTTATACACATATTATATATTAAAAAGTAAAAAGTAACAGTGATTGATTCTATAGAAAGAAAAAAAAATTTTACTTGGTAAGGTTTATGTAATTTTATTATAAAATAATTTAAAAATCAACCATGAAGGGGTCCCCTGTTTGGGACATCAGGCAGGGAAAATCCATGAAACTACGCCTGCCCAGTGGGGCCCAACTGTGAAAAACTGTGAGTGCTACCTGTGTATGTCTGTCTACTGTCCTCTTGCGTGAAACTCTTGGGAGTGGGGCGAAAAGAGGCTCCAGCAGAGCACGGCGCTTCGCTTCGCTACGCGGCTGTGCACTCTTTCTAAGAAAAGAACACCATCAGAACAAGAAGAAAAAAAAATAGCACTAAGAACTGTGCTATATCATAGAAGCAAGCATTTGTCTCCGGACTGTCTTCTCTGTTGCATGCTCGGGCCTAAGATTTAATCCAGTGTGAGGCTTCATCCACGGAGGACTCCCCTCCCTCAGAGGCAAGTCAGCCCATCCAGAAAGGGTGGAGCCAAATGAGTGTGCTGCCTGCATCATATAGCCAATGAATACCACCACAACACGTAGAAAAACCCACAATACAAGTCTGACAATGGGGAAACAACGCAGGCCAGCATCAGATATAGAGAATGAAGATGACAATTCTGATGACCAGATAATGACCAACCAACTAATCAACCTCTCAGATAAAGACTTTAGACTAGAAATATGGAAGATGCTCAAAGAACTCAAAGAAACCATGGATCGAGTTGAACAGAACACTAATAAGAATCAAGAAAATATGAAGACAGAAATCACAAAACTCCAAACTGAAATAACATGTCAACTAACAGGCCTGAAAAAGTCAGTAAATGAAGTGAATGACAAAATGGATAAGCTCTGGGACAGGGTATCAGAAGCTGAGAATAGACTTGGTGCTGTGGAAGATGAGATACATAACAATTCCATACAGCAGGAGAGATTGGAAAAAAAACTTAAAGCAAATGAGCAGACAATGGAAAAATTAGTCAAAGAATGGGAACAGATGAAAATAGAAGTCTATGATAAGATCAACAGAAACAACTTAAGAATCATTGGAGTCCCAGAGACCCAGGAAGAAAATTTCCAGGAAGAATCAATGGTCAAGAACATCATTAAAGAGAAACTTCCAGAGCTAAAGAATATATGTGATCAAATCCTGCATGCTCGAAGAGTACCAACCAAAAGAGACCCCAGAAAAACCACCCCAAGACACATCCTAGTCACAATGACAAATCCCACAGATAGAGACAGAATTCTGAAAACAGCAAGATCAAAAGGGGAAATTACATTCAAGCAAGCATCCTTGAGATTTACAGCAGACCTGTCACCAGAAACACTCAATGCCAGAAAGCAGTGGTGGGATATTGTGACAAGACTGAATGAAATGAATGCTTCACCCAGAATACTATACCCAGCAAAACTCACTTTCTGGTTTGACGGAAGAATACATGGTTTCACAGACAAAAAACAGCTCAGAACTTTACAGACACAAAACCAGTCTTAAGAGAAAAACTGAAAGACCTAATTTAAGACAAGACTAACCAAAAGACACACCAAATTTTGATATAAAGATGGCATTAAATCCCAGGACAATTTTTTCTCTCAACGTCAATGGACTAAATGCACCAGTCAAGAGACACAGAGTGGCTAAATGGATCAAAAAACTCAATCCAAACTTCTGCTGCCTACAAGAAACGCACCTGAATAGTCAAAACAAACACAGACTCAAAATAAAAGGCTGGAGAAAAATTATCCAAGCAAACAACACCCATAAAAAAGCTGGAGTGGCCATACTAATATCAGATAATGCAAACTTTATACTCAGGAAGGTTGTAAGGGACAAAGATGGACATTTTATATTAATCAAAGGGTATGTAGAGCAGGAAGAAATAACTCTCCTAAACATATATGCACCGAATGAGGGACCAGCAAAATATTTAATACAACTGTTGACAAATCTGAAAAATAATATCAATAACAACACAATAATTGTGGGGGACCTTAACACGGCTTTGTCAACACTGGATAGGTCAACCAGACTGAAACCCAACAAGAATATACTAGACCTGAGAAGAGAAATGGAAGAAAGAGGCCTAGTGGATATATATAGGACACTCCATCCCCAGAAACCTGGATACACATTCTTCTCCAATGTACATGGGACATTCTCCAGGATAGACTACATGCTGGCACATAAAACATACCTCCATAATATCAAGAGAATAGAAATTTTGCAGACTACCTTCGCTGACCACAAGGCTCTGAAATTATTTGTGAATTCCAAAAGGACTCAGAAGAAAAACTTTAACACCTGGAAGTTAAACAGCCTCATACTCAATAACCAGTGGGTCTGAGATAAAATCAAGGAGGAAATCAAAAGGTTCCTGGAAATAAATGACAATAAAGACACAAACTATCAGAACTTATGGGACACAGCAAAAGCAGTACTGAGAGGAAAATTTATAGTTTTGCAAGCACACATCAGGAAGAAGGAGCTTACCTGAGTAGCTTAATGACACAGCTAATAGACCTAGAAAGTGCTCAACAAAAGGACCCAAAAATAGGAAGACAGAAGGAAATAACAAAGCTGAGAGCAGAAATCAATGAAGTGGAAACCCAAAAAACAATTCGAAAAATCAACGAAAAATCAACCATGAAAATGGAAAAATATTGAAAATTTCTCAATTGCCATAAAATCTTAACATTCACTTATATAACATAATTCATAATGTGGTACTATAAGTCAATATTAAAATATTAAATATAACTGATTTAGAGTATTTACATTAGTAATATTCATAACATATACCTGTTAAAAATGGTTTATTTCCATGATATATGTCATAAACCCCATTAAATAATACAATTCTTTGAAAATATTGGGAGAAGAGATGAAAATATACTTCCTTAAATAAACTAGGCATGTAGAGTAAGTGTGGGCATCCTCCCCTCTTTACAGGTACTCTCTCCTCCTTTTCATACTTCTGAAAGACCTGGCAGCCATAGCATACCCCACAGGAACATCATGTCTACTCACTGGCCAACTCTATAGACTCAATTTATTCTTAAAGAGAAGTAAACCAAGCTGCAAAAAACCATGGTTATACTGACCTCACAGCTGAAAATTGTGCACTCTTGAAAGGAGTAGTGGGCCCATTGTCAATCCTGCTGAAGATATGGCAATTGAACACAACTCACAATCACCATCTCATTAATGACCCAACTTTAATGCTTAGCACTGATCTCTGCAGAGACTTCTAACTGATCAGAATTCTAAGTATGCTGCATTTGGGCTGAAATTCCCAGGACTTTGTCAGAGTGAGTACAGGAACCCTTCTCTCACTTTTTCCTATTTCTGGAAAGTCTAGTATCTATAATCAGTCTCACAACCACCACCATATCAGCCAAAGTGCTTAAAATTTCTCAACTTCTGAGGCCACTTATGTGGCCATGTGACACTTCCAAATTTTTCAATACTATCATTTCAGTAGGAACACACCGATTAGATATCAAAATGTCATAGAAATCACTAGTGTTAAGAAATAAAACAAATAAAAGAAAAATCAACTATCAAATAGCTTAGTAAACCTTCAATGACTTAGTGACCCCATTTTGAGATAATTTTTACAAAATTTTCTTTTGCTGTAATTAAAAAATAATTTATTTATCACTTACTTATAAATAAACAGTATTAAGTAAGTTATTTCATGCCAAGTGGGTAAGCTTGGGAGTGGGTGGGAATCTAGGGAAAATGATAGAGTGAATTTTTTCACTGGTGTTAGGATTTGTGTTGGAACATGGAATGGAAGAAACAAATATATTATGAACAACTGTCTGTCACAAAGGCAGGCAGGAGAGAAGGCAGGGAAGAGGGCTGGATGGAAACAGGAGACAATGGTGGTTGAAAACGAGCATTTATGCTAGTGATATGCATAACGTATACCTGCTGCAGGCGTCTTGCGTCTCAGTATCTCTGGTGGGGACGGAAATTCCTTCACGAAGGGAAACGGGTAACACGAGTTGTCGAATATGAAATATGAAATAATGAAACCACACAGAGTATGTGGGGTCAACACATCTTCTGGCAGAGTGCGACAAGTTTGATTTTTTTGAGCAGGGAAATTTATAGGGGTAAAATTAGCCAGAGGTAAAGAATAATTATAATCACAAAGCATAGTACAACAGTAACAATACCTAAGCTATGGGTGTGACTGTAAAAATACAAAGGAGAAGGTTACAAAACTCACTTTAAATGCAAAATTCGGATTAGGAGCAAGTAAAAAATATCTAGGAACTTGATCTTCCTAGGCTGAACTCTATTGTTTTAGAGGTTAAGTAAAGGGAGGAGCCAGATCCCCAAAATGAGTTTCCCTATTTCTAAAAGAGGGTCAATAGTCAATAGCCAGGATCTGCATTCTGGTTACACCCTTGATTATCAGAGAATGCAGCTGCAAGGACATATTTGAAAAAGAGAGAAAAAGTATTGTCTTTGCTTTTAGGGCTAGCTATTATCCAGAAAAGGGGTTCTCAAATAAACTTTGGTGCTGGAATTTCTGAGCCAAATTATTTGATAAAGGTCATTATTTTGCCTGATATATACACAAAGGAGAGATAGTCAAATACTGGCTGAAAATGTACTGCCAGGCATCTCTTTGGAAATTCCTCAACCATCCACGCAGGGGGAAAAGGCGTCCACAGAAGGCCTTTTGAGGAACCCCATGGGGGTTAAATTAGTTCTACTCACCAGGAAAATCTGAAGATACATCTGGTGGGCTGAGCCCCCCTAAAAGCTTAGGTATGCTCTGGCATATACCTGTTACAAAGGGCTTATTTCCATGATATATAAGTAATAAACCCCATCAAATAATACAATTCTTTGAAAATAAGAAAGTAAGTAAGAAGCCTAATTGTAAATAAAGTTTTAGAGTTCAATAAATGACACTCCTGAATTTAAAAAAAAATGAAAGGTGGACACACAAAGAAATAGGAAGAGGCTAAAATTATTTATTACTGATAAATTTCAATTTGAAAAATATAGTTCATATGTGTAATAGCTAATTTTATCTACCCCAGAATTAGACATATTTAGTATTGATAGACATCATGGGGCTAGTTTATCTTTCTATTGTATTATATTGTGATTAAAATAAATGAGTTTTGAAGACATATGCAGGCTTCCAAAGAAAAGGAGGAGGTTACTCAGCCAGCGTGCTCATTCATTTGCACAAATTGATACAAAATCAGATATATAATTTCCTTTACCTAGGAAAGAGATAATTAAAAGAAGTGGTCAGAAATTTTTTCAAAATCAGAAGACGAATGGAGAGGAGATATTAGTTAAATATATTCATCAATTCTTTCTCTTTCCATTCCAATACATTTGTTTCTAATATGAAACAGCAGTGACTAGGTCAGTTGATAGAATGAAGTATTATTGAGATGAGATATAATGTTTTACCCCTAAATAGTGTAAGAATTTAACAGACACAAAATTGAAGAATGCATATATAATAAGCAGAACAATTTAAGAACCTTATGAAGCAATTACACCAGTAATTGATTTATTGTCTTGCAGCTCTGATTTTATCCTTTATTTTCTGCCCTGTAGAAGAGAACTCAATATATTTGTCCCCTGCCAGGGGACATGATGTTGAGCTTTGTAATAAAAGAACTCAGAGGAGCACTATGGGGGAAAATATTATTTCTCTTCCTGGCAGTAAGTCCTCTTCTTCAGGTAGGATCTTACAGTGGACACTGTTTTCCTGATTCCAAGATCAAGCAGCAGCCAGTGGCTCTAGCATGTTTCTCTCCATGAGCAACTTCCTTTAACAGTGACCTAAAAGCCCAGAAACCCCTCAAAATTCAGTATCTCAAGGGACTTCTCTGCTATCCGGCAAACCTTAGAATCCTCCTAATAAAGGTGGTATTCCTGTCTGACCATTTCCAGATTTTTTTTCCTTCCTTGGATGAACTCTCTCAGAACACAGGGACAGCCATTGTACATTGCTTCCTTTTCTTTAGTAGCTTTCTTTTAATTCATTATTCAAAGTTGCTATTTAATCTCTACTATTATATATCAAATTTTGCCTTAAATTCTCTATTTCTGGTTATTGATTGGTCCTTACTATAAGTATTAACTACTAATTTTAATACTACAATTAAGTATGAAAATTAGGAAGAAAACACCAGTTTTTAATAATATGTTTCTTTTTCATTTTTACAAATTGTTTCTGAACTGAGGATGGTATTTCAGAACAGCTGTTTTCACACACAGTTTTGTGTAAAGCATATGATTATGTAAAAATAAAACATGTCTTTTAACTCTCAAAAGGCTTTGCAAATATGCTTTGATGGTATGACCAATTTTCAAATGCTTCAGGAGAGTTTCTGTAAGAGGCAAAACCTGTTACTAAAAGTAATGACAGGAATTCCAATTCAATCTGCTTAAAACATTATTTGAACAGCTAAGTGTGATTTCTCTCAAAGTCTTGCTCTCACCTTGAGAATCCTTGCAAATTTGTGGCTAAGAATCTCAGCAAAAGCAAGGATAAAAACTGGTGATTACTGACATTTTCCAGAATATACCAAACTTAGATAAATAGTTTGAAAGGTACCTGACAAACATTTCTGATAGGTGACAATTTCTAAGTCAGTTTCATTATCAGCACATTTAGTTCAGGAAAGTTTAGATGCTTCATTTTTTTAAAATATTTTTTATTTTGACCACAGTGGATTACAAATTTTTCATAGTAATATTTTAGGTATGTAGTGACATTGAATCAGGGGCATTCCCACCTCCAATGTTGTCCTCCCTACACCCCTGTTCCCAGCATGCATCCCATATCTCCCTTCTTTGTCCCCTGGGCTGCTAGTATAATGGTCCCCTCTGTGTCTAGCTTGTTGTAGATTGGGTATTGATTCTGTTGTTGTTGGCTTTGGGTTTGGTATTTAAGTCCGATCATTTTTTATTTCTACTTGATGTTCATATGACTGTTTGGTTTTGGTACCCTTAATTATTCCTCCTCCAATTTGTGAGGGAGAACAAGATGGTTCAAGTTATGTGGTTCTGTTAGAAGGAAAGAAAAGAAAAAAGAAAAAAAGGGGGGAAAATCAAAGAAGCAAAAAAATGGGAGGAGTCCTTTTAGAGGCTATAAATATCAATTTAAGAGAAGAAAGGGAAAAAGGAAGAAAAACAACAGAATACAAAAAAATCAAACAAACAAAAAAAATGAAAAGCACCACAGCAATAAAGACAACAACCAAACAATAACCATGGTCCTGAGATAAAAACAAAACAAAGCACAAAAAACCCTCAAAAAACAAAACAAAAAAAAAAAAGCAACAACAACAATATCAAAAAAAAATTGTGGTTTTTTTTTTTTTGCATAGGCACAGTAAATGTTGGGGAGATTAGAAAGGGAATTCCCTTGACCTAAGAGATACAGGGTTTCTCCACCCTTGAAGTATACTGTCATGAGAATAATTACAGGCTCCGTACATGCTCTTATTCTCTCCCCTAGGTCCTTTTGTAATGTCTGGAAATTTTCCACTCAGTCGTGGATGATAAAATCAGGCCTCTGTAACTAGATATCTTGGTATTTTCATAGGTCATACGATGGAGCTTAGAATGAAGTCTTCATGGTTTTAGAAGTTCTGTTCCATCACTGTTTTAATCAGTCTTCTGTAGTGGGTAGTCTTGGTGTTTGCACCCATCCTAGGGTAAAGCCTAGGATAGAGTCTTCCACTATGTTTCCAAAAGTTTGCTGACACAGTTCTCTGCAACAGCTTTAGGATCCAAACTCCCTCTGGGCCATTCTTAATACTGCTCTGACAACAACAAGTGCCAATTTTGATAGGACATCCTGACAATGAGAAGATGGCAACAACTTGATATAAAAGCAGATTTTCTTACCACCTAATGATAAAATGAAACCAGAAGATACGTAATCCTCAAAAGCCAAGATTACTAACTTCAGAAGACTGACTGTGACTACTATGACTGGGCAGAACCTATCCAGGGGACCAATAAAAATGGACCCTAGTCTAGGCTTTGGCCTATGACCTGTACAACAATCAAGATCTCTCATTCTAGAGGCCTGACTGAAACAACAGCAACTGGGCAGAACTTCTGGAAGCATAGATGCTTCACATTTAACTTTAAGAGTTTTGTGTGTGTGTGTGTGTGTGTGTGTGTGTGTGTGTGTGTGTGTATGTGTGTGTGTGTGTGTGTGTGTGTATGCGTGTGTGTGTGAATATGCCTTTGAAAACAAGACTCAAAACAGGGGACATTATTGAACAAAAATTTTTAGAGGCAAATGAAGATTCCTGAGTGAGAAAATATAGCTTCTGGATTCTGGCTTGTAGTCTCCCACAAACATAGATTTTTGATTGGGAACTTGGTAACTTTTATTTTCCCCTTCTCCTTTATGCACACATGAGGCACTAATTGATCAAGTTTCTGCCCATGTTAGAGTTCTAGAACTAAAGAGAACAGAAATTTTGCTAAGTTCTTCACAAACCTCAGATTTAGATGTTATTTTTTTATTCATTTTCTTGTCTGTCTTTGACTCTCACATTGTTGATACACACACTAAAAGGGTTCCTGTAGAATGGGGAAGCTTATAAGGGTGAAGAATATGACCCCTTCACCCTGCTCTGAGCCAAGTATCAGTATCTCAAGATTTATTTTCAGATCTTCAAGCACTGCTGCGGAGGTCCTTATGTAATTTTTTAAATAAAAGTAATAATTGCAACCAGAAATCAGAAGAAGCATGAGAAAGAAGAACAAGTCATTTAATGTAGTCCTACACCTGACAGTGTTTGGCCATTCATATGGGATGCCAAAGATGGAATCCAGGTCAGCCACATGCAGGAAAAGCACCTCATCCAGTATACTATCACTCCATCCCCAAATCATCTTTTTTCTATGTATCATCATTTATAGAGTTTACTATGACAGGTTGAGAACATCGCAATATCATTTAATTTCCATGAAACCTAGCACATATTTCTTTCCTTCGTGTTCTTGAGTAGAATGCTTCAAATACAAAATATACTTTAAGTATTGATTGCTCTACATCTTTTTAATGATAGGTTAAACTAATTTGAATGCAAAAATTCTTTGTTTTTTCAGACACTTTCCCTAAAGAAGCCTAACCAGAAAACATTTATCCAATAATTTATTTATACTTTTAATTCTAAAATTCTGAAAAATAGAGAAGCATATAAAATATAAAATGTTTTGCTTTTCTATATTGTGTTCCCTAGGCACATACTTCAGTACATGATTACAGAATGTTTTATGTTAATGGACAAATAGGTGAATAGACAAATATCCTATCTGCAACATTTAGAAACTTATGTAGGCACAACCCATTTAAAGAAAGAGAAACATATCTCTAAGGATTAATATTACCAAAATATAGATCAAAGATATGCAAAGTAGTTAACTTTTCCCAAGATGTTACTTTGACCATTTAGAATTAATCTACAATGAACATGTGAAAGACTGTCTCCATTCTTTCTTCCTTATTACCCTCTAGTCAATCCTCTCTGACTGAGACATATTCTCTTTTAAGAGGTTCTCAAGACTGAGGCAATGGCAGGAGGATGTACATGGGTTAAGGCACTTGCCTTACCTGTGACTGCCTTGGTTCTATTCCCAATACTTCCTTGTCCACTGAGCACAAGATTAGCCCTAGGCACTGCAAGATATAGCCCAAACCCCCTTTCCCAGAGGGGGAAAAATGACAACAAAACGGGACATGGGTTTCCTGCTGGAAATTATAGAAGATCCTTTTCATGAATAAGATGTGGGTTTGTTTTGTCTGTTTGTTTGCTTGTTTGTTTTTAGGTCACATCCAACATTGATCACATCATACTTCTGATTTTGAGCCCACGAATCATTCCTGAAAGGGATGGGGAACATATGTGGTGCTGGGGTTAAAATCTGTGTCATCCAAAGCAAGCACCTATATGTTATATTAGTGTAGTGTTCTGACTCTGATATATATGAATTTCAGTTCTATAAAATGAATTAACTATTGCATACTTTTCCTTTATAAATTACTTGAACTTCCTTTATTCCTTGAAAAAAATTAAAGTTTTTGTTGTAACTGTTTATTGTCTATTATGTGCACACAATTGAGGGAACCATGAATGAGCAGGTATCATGCTCATTTCATCTCTGAATGCTTAATATCTAGAGTATATTTGTATAAAGCAAATATTTATTATGTTGTTTGAAAGAACATAATAAATTTGCTTGGAGAATTATTCCATAGCTATATCATCTTCATGCTTGAAATAATTTATCCTAAGAGCAACAAAATAAGGCATGTGGATACTTAAGCACACAAATAAGAGAAAATTGCTACTTTCAAAAGCTAAGTTTATAATGGGACTTGTGAGTTGTTTCTAGTCAAAACAATAATTTTCTGTTCTCCAACATGCATAGGTAGTATTTCAACTAAAATTAACAACATTATAAATGACACATATTTTATGTCAGGGAAAAAAAGTTTTTAATTTGGTAATGTTAAGAAATAATGAACTGGTATCAGTTTTAAGATTGCTACCACCAGAGCTGAGCATTTTAGTAAGTGTCTTATATCTGACATTAAATGTATGTATAAAATTTGGTCACATTATTTAATTTTTCTAAGTCCCAAATATAAAACTCTAACATAGGAAGATTTCTTGTCATTCTCTTCTCACTGGACTTCCTGGGATTATATTGTGTGGCATGGATTCTACATAGATGAGTCTGAAAAACATAACTTTATGGGCCTCTGACTTTAGTTCCTAAAACTTTTTCTCTCCACTCTAACCACCTGTGCCTCTTCTGCCACATCTTGTAAATGTCACCACTGGAAAATGTAATTATTTCAAAACGCAATCTTTGTAGCTCTTCCTTTCTACTAAGATTACATATATTGAGACATGAGAAATTCCATTCAAAAATTCTGAGTTCCTTCTGTGTATTAGTACTGTCATATGCAAGACATAGCTAAACTCTAAAAGGTAAAATAAAAAATAAAATAAAAACTGAATTGGTGGGGCTGGAGCAATAGCACAGTGGTAGGGCATTTGCCTTGCACATGGCTAACTCAGGTTGAGTCTAAGTTTGATCCTCAATGTCCCATAGTCCCCCAACCCAGGAGTGATTTCTGAGCGCAGAGCCAGGAGTAACCCCTGAGCATCACTGGGTGTGGCCCAAAAACCAAAAAAAGAGAAAAAAACTGAGTTGGTATTAAATTCTATAGAAAAGATAAAATATGGAAAGAAATGGGTGTACTGGAGGCAACTATTTAATTAAAATAATCTGAAGTAGTAAAGTAACAAATAATAACAACTAAGATCCTCATGCTTAGTACCTGCAAAGTAATTTCCACATATAATCTCACTTTATCTGTATAACTTGCATAAAATTCATCCAAGGGAGAAAATTAAACTTAGATTACCCATCTGAAGACTTCAATAGATTCTATGCTCTGCCCACATGATTTTTTTTAAATTTTTATTGTGGCCAAAGTGAGTTACAAATCTTTCACAGTAATATTTAAGGTTCAAGTGATAATGAATAAGGGGAATTCCCACCACCAGTGTTGCTCTCCCTCCATCCCTTTTCCCAGCATGCGTCCCACTTCTCTTTCCTTTACCCCCCAGGATGCTAGCATAACTGGTCCCCACTTGTACACTTTGTTGTACACTTTGATGTTGATTCTGTTGTCATTGACTTTGGGTTTGATGTTCAAGTCTGATCATTTTTTATTTCCACTAAATGTTCATATGACTTGGTACTATCCATTTTTCCCCTTCAAATTATGAGGCTGAGCAAGATGATTTCAGTAATGTGGTTCTGTTGGAAGTATATGAAATGAAAGGAAAAGGAAGAAAAAAAAAAGAAAAAACTAGAAGGAATCATGCAGGTGTTATAAATATGAATTTAGAAGAAAAAAGGGGGAAAGGTAACAAAAGAATACAAAGAAAAAAAAAACAAAGAAGCAGTAACAACAACAACAAAATAGCAAAGAAAGAACAAAAACCAAAATCAGCAACTACAAAACACAAGCAAAAAAAAAGACAAAAGAACAAGAAAAAATACAAACACCCACACATACGAAGAAGAAGAAAGGAGGAGGAGGGGGAGAGGTAGGAAGTTGTGTATTGGGGAAACTGGAGAAGAAATTCCCTTGGCCTAAGAGATACAGGGGTTCTCCGCCCTTGAAGCATACTGCCATGGGAATTACTACAGGCTCCATACACGTTCATTTTTACAGCTCGAAGTCTTTTTATGGTGCTAGGAAATTTTCTGCTCAGTTGTGGATGATAACATCATGCCTCTATAGCTAGAGATTTTGGTATTTGCGTAGGTCATAGGACGAAGGCTAGGAGAGAGATTTTCATTATGGCTCTAGGTTCTGTTCCATCATTATTGTTGTAATCTGTCTTCTGCAATTAGTGGTCTTGGTTTTTGCTCAGATCCTTGGACAGATTCTCGGCTAGAGTCTTTCAGAGTGATTCCAGAAGTTCTGCTCAGTTGCAGTTGTCAAAGTCAGGCCTCTGGAATTAGAGAGCTTGGTTTTTGTACAAATCCTAGATCGAGGCCTAAGCTAGGACCTTTCTCATTGGTCCCAAGATAGGTTCTGTCCAGACCTTGTTTGTGTAAGACGGTCTTCTGTAGTTGGCGATTTTGGTTTTTGCATGTCTTCTGGTTTCATCGTACTGTTAGGTGATGAGATATGGCAACTTTCTCTTAGATCAAGTTGTTGCTGTTTCCTCATGTCAGGATGTCATATCATAACTGGTGTGGGTTGGTGCCAGGGCATTATTAGGTGTTTCTCAGGGAGGAGTTTCTTTCCTGATGTTGTTGCTGGGTCCTGTGTTGTTTGTACGGCTGAGGTCTGGGGTTCTGGGTTGGACAGTCGCTGTCCAATCACATGGAGTCTAAGTTGGGACCACATGACACATGCTCAGGGAGGGAGGCATCCCTGTATTATAAAATGTAAAGGCTCTTATCCCTTGTGGATAAGAGCTTGTTTCTGTGCATAATATTTCCACTTATTTAGAATGCCTATGCAAAAGGGGATGGTGCCAAAATATATTGCTAGTGCACTTAGGGGTAAGAATGATAGGCTACCCTTTCTCTGTGCTCTGGTTTTGGCCTGAGCTTTTATCCCAGACAAGACTTTTTCTTGTAGGCTTTCACCAAGCAGTACCAAAACAGGTGAAGTTAAAAAGGAATAAGAAAAACATCTATATATTTTTATATAATAAAAGATAAATAAAAATAGATTTAAAAAAGGAATTATAAAAAATGCTGTTTAAGAGGCTAATTTATGGAGATATAAGGGTATTTGCTTTGCAAGTAACTGATCCAGGATGGATGATAATTTGAGTTCCAGCATCCCACATGCCTCCTCCCACCCCGAGCCTGTCAGGAGCAACCTCTGAGTGAAGAGCCAGGAGTAACCCCTGATCGCCACTTGGTGTGACCCAAAAGAAACAAAAAACAAACAAAAAACCAAACCAAACCAAACCAAACCAAGGAGGCTAACTAACATTTGGGAATAAACCGACTAGTAGGTACTATTATGGAGGTATTAAACATATAAAGGAAATATAGGCTTCCCCATTAAGTCTTTTGAGATATTCTTGTGTGTGTGTGTGTGTGTGTGTGTGTGTGTGTGTGTGTGTGTGTGTGTGTTGAAATCCAGGGTACATTTTCATCACACAGCATGTCTTGTTGAGTTTGAGAAATGATTTGCAGCCAGAAAGTAGCGGTAGCGTCCTTGGGCTGGAGGTCCTTTTTGTTCTGTAAAGGTAGCATGCAACTGTCCACAATTGGGAGGGTGAGAAGGGCCACAGAGCCCGAGTTAGCAAGAGTGATGGTTGTAGTTTCTTGCTGAGGCACGAGATGTGCCCACATTATTTGTTCATTCTCTACAATTGTCCCTTGAAGCAAGTGATTCTGGTGGATTTTCCTTATCTAATATCCTTTATCTCATT
This sequence comes from Suncus etruscus, assembly GCF_024139225.1. NCBI lineage: Eukaryota > Metazoa > Chordata > Mammalia > Eulipotyphla > Soricidae > Suncus > Suncus etruscus. Next base: position 90,527,278 of record NC_064848.1, read on the forward strand.
ATTTCTCTCTATATATGCTATCTGTGACCTCATTGAGATCCCCTATCTATCTTACATTGACCAGACACACACTCAAGATTATTTTCTTCATCCAGATATTATGGAGAAAAAATAGGATTTAACAATGTTAATATGATTAAGAAAGTGCAAGTATGATACAAGAGAAAAATATCAATAAAATAGCTGCACATGGTTTTGGCTTAACAAATATTGGATATCAATACCATCCTGTATCATAACAAAACTTCTGAAACTTTACTCAGGAAATATAAGTATTTTATTTAACAAACTGGGAAAGGCTTTTCTGAAAAACTGCTTTGTTTCTTCAGGAACAACCAGCAGTTAATTAAATTTGAAACTGTAGGAGAATGGAAAACACAGTAGATGAAAAGTATTAGTGAAACATTAGCCACAGAATGAAAGACAAAATGAGTTCTTTATGAAATAATCTTATAGGTGAGAGTTGAAAACATGATAGTATTTACTAATAGAACTTTAGATTAAAAACAGTACAAGATTCTATTAAGCATAATTATTTGGTGAGATACCTCCAAACTGAGTTTTCAGGGCCCAGGAAGCCCTCTCTGTGATTCTTGGCCAACATGGCCTGCTGTTGAATGCAAGGATGTGGTGCTGGGAATTACCTTTGCCACCAAAGCAATGCTCAAGAATCTTTATGGTCCACTTTGAGATGCTGGGCAGATTATATAATGCCAGGGATTAATTGGGGTTGGCCACATTCAAAGCATGTACTTTAACCCCTATTTGGCCTTTCCAGTTTTAACACAATATTTTAATACCAATAGAATAATAAATATTAATACATAAGTATATTATCAATATTATATTCTTTTTTATATTTATTATCTGTTATATAATTTTAAAGCTATTTTGATTTATTATTATTCTTTGGTATAGATCTTAACATAGATCCATCCAAAGGAGACCAACTACAATTGTATCACTAGATATTTCTGTGTCAAAAGCACTGCCTTAAAAATTCCTTATTTATGTTGCTAATGCAACATAAATTATTAATTTATAATTACTATTACTTGATTGTGTGAGCACCCAACATACATATAGGCTGGCTATCACATGCATGCCTAATAGATGAGTGATTACTATGAAAATTGTGAAAGTTCTGGAAAATAGTTTTTCTCTTAAAAATCATCAATCGACTTCATCTTTCTTGATGGCTGTATAATATTCCATTGTGTATATGTACCACAATTTCTTTAGCCATTCATCTGTTGAAGGTCATCTTGGTTGTTTCCAGAGTGTGGCTATTGTAATAGTGCTGCAACAAATATAGATGTGAGGAAGGGATTTTTGAATTATATTTTTGTCTTCCTAGAGTATATTCCTAGGAGTGGTATAGTGGATTGTATGGGAGCACAATTTCCAGTGTTTTGAGAAATCTCCATATTGTTTTCCATAAAGGCTGAACTAGATGGCATTCCCACAAGCAATGAATGAGAGTTCCTTTGCCTTCACATCTCAGTCAGCATTGATTGTTCTTGATCTTTATGATACATTCCAGTCTCCTGCTCACTTCGGCAGCACATATACTAAAATTGGAACGATGTGGTCCAGTCTCTGTGGTGTGAGATGGTACCTTATTGTTCTTTTTATTAGCATCTCTCTGATGATTAGTGATGTGGAGCATTTTTTTCATGTGTCTTTTGGCCATTTGTATTTCTTCTTTGAGGAAGTGTCTGTTCATTTCTTCTCTTCATTTTTCGATAGGGTTATATGTTTTTTTCTTGTTAAGTTCTGCTAGTACCTTGTATATTTTAGATATCATCCCCTTATCTGATGGGTTTTGGATGAATAGTTTCTCCCATTCTGTGGGTGGTTTTTGTATCTTAGGCACTATTTCCTTTGAGATGCAGAAGCCTCTCAGCTTAATATAGTCCCATCTGTATATCTCTGTTTCGACTTGTTTGGACAGTGCTGTTTCCTCCTAAAGATGCATTTTTTTTCCTAAAGATGTCTTTAGTCTCAATGTCATGGAGTGTTTTACCTACATGTTGTTCTATATACCTTATGGTTTCAGGCCTGATACCAAGGTCTTTAATCCATTTGGATTTGACCTTTTTTTGATGAAGTCATAAATTTTCCTATACATGGATGTATGTGGAATCTATTATGCTGAGTGAAATAAGTCAGAGAGAGAGAAAAACACAGAATAGTCTCATTGATGTGGCCCCAACTTAGACACCATGTGATTCGACAGTGACCATCCAAACACGAACCCTAGATCTTAGACATAGAACCGACATAGTTCTCCGCAACAGTTCCAGAAACCAAACTCCCTCTGGAACATTCTTAATACTCCTCTGACACCAACATGTGCAAGATTTAATATGAAATCCTGACCATGAGGAAATGGCAACAACTTGATCTAAGAACAGGTTGTCTTACCTCACCATCATAAGATGAAACCAGAAGACATGTTATCCTTTGATCTGTGCAAAAGCCAAGATCACTAACTACAGAAGACTGACTGTGACAAACATGGCAATATCAGGAAAAAAAATAAAACCAAAAACTGTCACACTTAACCATGACTGGGCAGAACTTATCCTGGGACCAATAATAAAGACCTTAGTCTGGGCTTTGGCCTATGATCTGTACAATAACCAAGATCTCTAATTCCAGAGGTCTGACTGAGACAACTGCAACTGAGCAGAGCTTCTGAAAACATAACGAAAGACCCTATCCTAGGCTTTGCCCTAAGATCGGTGCAAACACCAAGACCACCCACTACAGAAGACTGATTAAAACAACAATGATGGAACAGAACTTCTAGAACCATAAAAAAGAAAAAAAATAGACTCCATCCTAAGCTCCATCCTATGACCTGTGCAAATACCAAGATCTCTAGCTACAGAGGCCTGATTTTATCATCCACTATGGAGCAGAAAGTTTCCAGACACCACTAAAGGACCTAGGGGAAAGTAAACAAACAGGTTTGGAATCTGGATTTATGCACATGACAGTATACTTCAAAGGCAGAGAAACCCTGTATCTCTTAGACCAAGGGAATTCTCTTTCTAATCTCCCCAATATTTACTCTGTCTATGCAGAAAAAAGCACAAATTAATTTTTTGTTATTGTTGTTTTGTTTTATTTTTTTGATTTATGGTTTTGAGCTCCGTCTTGTTTTTATTTTGGGACCAGGCTTATTGTTTGGTTGTATTTATTGCTGTGGTGCTTTTCGGGTTTTTAGTTTGATTTTTTTTAATATTATTATGTTATTCTTTCTTTTTCCCTTTCTTCTCTTAAACAGATATTTATAGCCTCTAGAAGGACTCCTCCCATCTTTTGCTTGTTTGATTTTTGCCCCCCCCCATTTTTTTTTCTTTCCTTCAAACAGAACCACATAACTTGAACCATCTTTTATGGCCTCACAAACTGAGAGGAAATAACTGAGGTTACCAAGACCAAACAGTCGTATGAACATTGAGTAGGAATAAAAAATGATCAGACCAAATTTAAAGCCAATGACAACAGGATCAATACCCAATCTACAACAAGCTAGGCAGAGAGGACCACTTATACTAGCATCACAGGAAGCAAAGGAGGAGGATATGGGATGCATGCTGGGAATGGGTGGGGGTAGGAGAGAGAGGACAACATTGGTAGTGGAAATGCCCATGATTCAATGTCACTATATACCTAAAATTTTACTGTGAATGATTTGTAATCCACTTTGGTCAAAATAAAAAGTATTATATAAAAAAAGAACAATCTCATTGATTTATGGATTTAAAAAAAATTAAGATCATTATGCTAATAATTCCCAGAGACAATAGAGATGAGGGCCTGAAAGACCATTTTTAATTTATGATTTATTATCAGTTGATGTTTTATTTTTATACCTACTTTATACATTCATGAGACCATGTAAACATTTCTTAGGCTAAAAGGGGGTGTGAGTAGAAAAAAGTTTAAGAAAAGTTTAAGAAGCTCTGTCTGATATTAAAGGATTCAGGAAGAGTGTTGCCTCTATATACACACAAAACAGTAGGCAAACCTGGGTATGGCTTTGAAGCCATGAAGTCAGAGAACTTCACCTCATTTCTTATGCTATGATTAGAAAAAGAACTGAAAAGTGATTGACTTTGACAGTTACCCAAAGGCAAGATAAACTGACAAATTATACTTCCCAAGTAGAGATATGAAGTGCCATTGCAACAACAATAAAAGCATTCATTTGCAGAGGGGTGGGGGCAGAGAGATAACACAGTGGGTTTGTAGTTGATCTCATACAAGAGTTTGATCCAAGACACAATATATGGTTTCCTAAAATCACCAAGAGTGATCCCTGAGTAGCACCCAACCCCAAAGACCCACACAATGACAAAACAATGCAAACCCTAAATAATAAAAATAACAAAACAATCCAAACAATAGCAAAAAGCAAATGTAGAATGAATTTGTTTGCACTGAATGGAACCTAATGGAACATTTACAACTATCTCTCCTCTCCCAGGAAATTGCAACAAAAGTAAAACGATATAAAAGTGTAGGAACATTTCTACAACAAGGAATAAGAATATGGAATTAATGTACCCAATCAAAGATGGAGAACCCTCCAAAATATTAGCAACACCAATTATCTCAAAGGTATAAAAGGAATGAAAAAAAAAAGCAGAGGAGAAATAAATGACATAGAGTCAGAGAAAACAATAGAACAGACCAGCAAAACCAAAAGATTTTTTAAAAGATAAATATAATTAAGAAATCAATAGGGACACTCTGAAAAAAAGAAGGTAAATACTATTATAAATAAAAGAGACTACTATTGATATTATAGAATAAAATCATAAGGCTAGTGTATCAACAAATTATATGATGTAGAAAATAAATATATTCCTGAAAATTTATCACCTACTAAGTCATATTTATAAAGAAAAAAATCTGAACAAAACAATCATGAGAAAGGATACTGTGATTAAAAAAATAAATCCAGCTTCCCTAAGAAAAATCTAGGGCTAGATAGCTTAACTGATAATTATATTTTTATGGAGAATCAGCTAATGTCAATTGTAATTATATTGTAATTATAAATATATATAAAAATATCAATACATCAGGTCAATATATCTTACACTTCATTAAATAAATACATAACAATTACATTTAAATATTTAATATTTCATTTTAAAGATTAAAATTGTGTATTATATTGTGATGGAAGATGTATTTATTTTATACCTTTGTATCTTCACTACCAAATGCTAACATTCCACATATTTTGTAAAATATGAAATACTGAGGAAATCTATAAAATGGAACATAAGTACACACTACAAAATTTGTTTAGAATTTATTTAATGTTATTCAGTGGAAGATTTTATATTTTGCTGATTATAAGATCTGAAGCTATTCTGATATCTGGTTTTCTGTGGCTATTAATGATGTTCTTTTAAAGGCAGCTGGTATACATAATATAAAGGCATTCTATACAGTTTAATACATGCATTGAATAATGGACCATTATTTAGGCTAAGTATATTTCAAAGTGATTCCTTTGGGAGAAAAATTACCATTGAACAGATGAACATGATACTGTATTTCTTTATGGGCCTGCAAAATGCTCAGGCTCACTGATGATTTTCTTAGCTATAAAAACAAAAATGTGGAGAGGGATTTCTGGAACTACCATGTCACAAGATGGAACAAATAAGTGTAATAATACCAAAAATATAATTTTTATTTTTACAAAAATACCTTAAAACTCTCTTGCAAATTCATTGCAGTTTTCAAGCTGAGATGAGGCCAAATGTTATACTTAGTTTCCTAAGAACACTTACAAAGGTCCAATACAGCTTACCTGCCAATATATATAGCTTATATCTACCTGTATTTACTGAATGGCACTAATGACATTTTTATCATTTGTAAATATTCCATTCTATAGTGAGTTGTTTCATGCTAGTCTTATGTTATAACTTATTAGTGTTTTCCTGTGGCACTTATTTCAGTGCTTACCAGTTACAATTAAGCAATAAAATAGTAAATTACTTTTCTGAGCATGCTTGGTTGGAATAACCTAGCAAGTTTCCTGCTATTAAGTTGGTGAAAACAAATTTAATTATTATGTCTTGGAGTCATATTAAAAATTTGGCACAAAACAAACCCTATTAAAATGACAATACATAAACGAGCTTTAAATATTTTCCCTTGCAATTATAAAATGACATTTATAATTTAATATCCGTGGATGATGCTTGTGTGAAAGGATTATAAATACGAGATAATGTATTTATCCCAAATCTTAATATCTCTTTAGAATATATTATCATGTATTTGGAAAGAATATATCTTATAATGTTATTATAACTTTTAAAATGCTCCAATACATCTTTATGATTGATAATGCCTAGATGAAGAAAATCTTTGAAATTCTTGTTTAGATTTGTTTTTAGACAATATTTTTCTTTGTGTGGAACAAAATTCCAAAGGAATTTTGAAGAAGCAAAAGTTACATATTCAGAATGGAGAATTATCCCCTAATTCTTTTTTCCTTAATTCTTTCTTTCAACATGACTACTCCGCTGTCCTCCAGTTATAATAATCGGAAGGCTGGTTAGTGTTGCCCTGCCTTGTGGGACTCATCCTCTCTGTCAATTGTTAACAAACCATCAGGCCCACTAAGAGCTCTAAGAAAGGGTCCAAATATTACTGGAATTTGTACATTTTCCTTTAAAATATTATTAGAAAGTTTCATTGCCTTTCATTTTTTTACAGCTTTTTAACCAATTCTATCTTTTAAATCTTTTTTTAATCCTAATTATTTTTTGAACAAGTTATTAAGATAATGTGTCAAGGGTAAAATATATTACATAACAAATTTAAGTCATCTACTTGAATCATTTGCAATGGGCTGTCATTTCATTGAACACTAAATATTCTCAAATACTATTTATTTTCAAGAGAAAAATCTAGAGACAAGGCATTATGATAGTGCTACAATTACCTAGGACATATAACTCTACAAATATGTACCTTTTACTTTCTGGAATTGTGATGGTGATTACAAGATAGCTTTCACTTTTCCAGGATATGTTCTGGAAGAAAAATTAAGGATGATGGTATTATAATAGCCTTTATCTTAAAATTATTTTAATATAAAATTTGACAATAAAAAAGTTATATATAATATTTACCCACATTTCTTGATTCACTCTTGAGTCTGACACCAAATTATGCTCCTCATAGTTTTGAAAAACTATGTTCCTCATAGTCTTGAAAAACGATGTTCCTCAGAAATTTTATTATTAGCTTTATCAACATTTCATTAAGATTCTCAGAAAACTCTGAAGAAAACTGAATCTGGACAATGATTGATTTAACATGGATTTCTTTCTCAAGTCATTTATCTAGTAGAATCACAAAAGCCTTCCCACCCACCTAATTCTGTTTGAACTTGCTGCTCACTCACTCTGATTAACAAAACAAAACTGCCTCTAAAAACTTCTCTATTTCTTGTTTTTATATTCAGCAAGGATCACTTTTGTGTCTCCAGAGATCAAAGTAGAAAAAGTTTGTTCTCTGTTAAGGGTAGGTAAGGGCCTGAGATTTTATACTATTCTCAAATTAACAATCTATGCAGATTGTCATTTAATGGATGCTGGCAGATGGCATGAGGCTGTTGGGTAAGAGATAAAATATTATTTATTATTCACAACAATACCAATAGGTAGAATATCAGAAGATATGTTTGTATGTATGCATGTGCACGCACTTACAAGTGCAATGTTTGCCAGAGATTGAATTAAATTCTATTAAAGATGCAAGAATAGATGGTAGCAAGTGAAAGATGATATTAAGGGAACTGAATTTTAAGTAATTGACAGTAAACCTAGTAAACCTTGCTAGAAAGAGAGTAGTTTTATATTTCAAATTTTTGCTACAGAATTCTTTAATAAATAATCTGAGATAAAGTATAGTGGACATCACAAAAAAGAATCAACAATGGCCTAGCCAGGGAAGTTTATCCAGACTCTTTGAGTAAAACACTGTGCATTCTGGGAGGTAGAATCTCTTCACTCCGCTGCAGCATCCTGCAGATGACCACATTTACTCCCCTTGGGCCATACAAGAAGTCCACCTTCTTTTAAGAATCTTAAGTCCGGGCCAGAGAGACAGCATGGAGGTAAGGCATTTGCCTTGCATGCAGAAGGTCGGTGGTTCGAATCCCTGCATCCCATACGGTCCCCCAAGCCTGCCAGGAGCGATTTCTGAGCTTAGAGCCAGGAGTAACCCCTGAGCGCTGTCCGGTGTGACCCAAAAAACAAAAACAAAAACAAAATAAAACAAAAAAAATCTGAAGTCCAAACTCTTCCAGTTCTTCAGGGCCACTTCTGTTAAGGAATCCAGAGACAGCTCTAGATGTATGCACAATTAATAATCTTTGGCAATTTCTGGGGAAACCTGATCCTAGGCTTTCTTGCTTGAAGGTGAGGCATACACTAGTTCCTTAAGCAGTGTTGAACTGCTGGCTCCCTCTTTCTCCCCCCCCCTTTTTTTTTTAGAAAGTGAAGCATTTATTTTTTTTTTTCTTCTTAAATAATTTTTATTGAGACCAATGTGAATTACAAGTCTTTCACAGCTATATTTAAGATACATATTGACAGAGAATTAAGGCAATTCCTACAACCTATGGAGACCTCCCTCCACCACTGTTCCCAGCATGCATCCTATACCTCCACCCTTAGCCCTCTGGACTGCTAGTGTAGCAAGTCCTTTTTGTGTATAGCTTGTAGTTTGGGTCTCTTGAGTCTATTGTCATTGACATTGGGTTGGGTGTTTTCATCTGATCATTTTTTATTTTCACTCAATGACTATGAGACTGTTTTGCTCCTGGTACCATTCACTATTTTTTCCTCAATTTGTAGGAAGCAGGAAAAAAAAGGAAGAAAAAAAAGGAAAAAGTATGGGAGTCGCTGTCTAGAAGCTATAAATATACATTTTGAAAAAAGAAAAAAAAGAAAAAGATAAAGGGGGCTTATGTGGCAATGTTTTTTTTTTTTTTGTTTGTTTGTTTTGTTTTGCTTTGCTTTGCTTTGCTTTGCAGAGACACAGTAAGTATTGGGGAAATTGGAAAGGAAATTTCCTTAGCCTAAGAGATACAAGGCTATCACTCTTGAAGCATACTGTCATGAGACTGACTGCAGAGTTGATTGTCAAACCACAAGTTCTTTTTTTATAATGCCAGGAAACATTCTGCTCAGTCGAGGTTGTCAAAGTCAGTTCTCTGTAATTAGAGATCTTAGTTTTTGCATAGATCCTAGAACAAAGTGTAGGATAGTGTCTTTCATTATGGTCCCAGGAAATTCTGCTCAGTGACTGTTGTTATAGTCAGTCTTCTGTAATTAGTGATCTTTGTTTTTGCACAGATCAAAGGAGGACTGTCTTCTGATTTCATCTGACCATTAGGTGATGAGGTAGGGCAACCTGCCCTTAGATCAAATTGTTGCTGTTTCCTCTTTTTCAAGGTATCATATGAACCTACTTTGGTTCAAGATGGTGCAGGAATGATATTAGGGACTCACTTGGGGGGGAGGAAGGTTGATACCTAGTGCTGCTGCAGGGTACTGTGCCAGTTCTAAGGTTGGGATCTGAGTTTTGGAATTGGACTGTTGATGTCTGATCTCACGAGGTCTCAGTCAAGTCCCATGACAAATGTTTTGGATGGAATTTGCTCCTATATTATAAAATGTATGGGTTCCTATCCCTATTACATTAAAATTTGTTTCTATACATAAGTTTTCTAATGTGCCTATGCAAAAAGAAATGATGCCATATTAGATTATAGGTGCATTTGGTGGTAAAAATGACAAGCTATATAATCTCTGTGCCCTGATTTTGACTTGAGATTTTATCCCTCGCAAGACTTTTCTACTAGAAATTCTTACTCGCAGAAAGGCGGATGCTCTGTCTGTGAAGTCAGGTGGAAGGAATCCGCCCCTTCTGTGTGATTACCATTTGGGAGAGACTGTGCGTGTTGCCTGTGCATGTTTCTCTACTGTTCTGTGTCTTGAGCCTCTCCAGAGTGGACCGAGAATGGCCCAACAAAATTGCTCTCCTATAGGCTCCAGAAGAGCACGGCCACTTCCAAATGGATTAAAGACCTTGATATCAGACCTGAAACCATAAGGTATATAGAACAACATGTAGGTAAAACATATCATGACATTGAGACTAAAGGCATCTTTAAGGAAGAAACAGTACTCTCCAAGCAGAAATAAACAGATGGGACTAAATTAAGTTGAGAAGCTTCTGCACATCAAAGGAAATAGTGGGCAGAATACAAGAGCCACGCACTGAGTGAGAGAAACTATTCACCCAATACCCATCAGATAAGGGGATAATATCCAAAATATACAAGGCACTGAGAGAACTTTACAAGAAAAAAATCTAACCTTATCAAAAAATGGGAAGAAGAAATAAACAGACACTTTGACAAAAAATAAATACAAGTGGCTAAAAGACACATTATAAAAATGCTCCACATCACTAATCATCAGGGAGATGCAAATCAAAACACTCTGAGATACCATATCATACCATAGAGATTGGCACACATCATAAAGAATGAGAACAAGCAGTGCTGGCAGAATGTGGAGAGAAAGGAACTCCTATTCACTGCTGGGGGGAATGTCATCTAGTCCAACCTTTATGGAAAGCGCTGTGAAGATTTCTTTAAAAATTGGAAATTGAGCTCCCATACGATCCAGCTACGGATATACCCTAGGAATACAAAAATACATACAAATATCCCTTCCTCACAACTATATTCGTTGCAGTGCTGTTTACAATAGTAAGACTCTGGAAATAGCCAAGATACCCTTCAACAGATGAATGGCTAAGGAACCTGTGTTACATAAATACAATGGAATATTATGCAGCCGCCAGGAGAGATGAAGTCATGAAATTTTTCTATATATGGATGTTCATGGAATCTATTATGCTGAGTAAAATAAGTCAAAGGGAGAGAGTTAGATGCAGAATAGTCTCACTCATCTATGGGTTTTAAGAAAAATAAAAGACATTTTTGCAATAATTTTTGAGACAAAAGAGGGGAGGGCTGGAAGGTCCAGCTCACAACATGAAGCTCACAACAAAGAGTGATGAGTGCAGTTAGAGAAATAATTACACTGAGAACTATCATAAGAATGTTAATGAGTGAGGGAAGTAGAAAGCCTGTCTAGAGCACAGGCCAGGGTGAGGTGGGTAGGAGGGACACTTGGGACATTGTTGATGGGAATTAAAAAAAAGAGAGAGAGAAAGAAACACAGGCTGAGCATGAGTTAGGCTGAGGGTCCAATGCCCCCCCTCCACCTTCACCTGGTACCACTAAGAGTGATCCTTACATTCTATAAGGATCCTAGAGTGGAGGCTCAGTGGCAGATATTTTTCCTAGCAGACAGGGCCTTGTGTTCTCTCCCTGATACTGTCCCCTATGCTGAGGACCATCCCTGTGGCACTGCTGTCTATGATCACTGGTATAATAACAAAAATGTATCATCTCTAGAACCATGGCCAAGTGTCACAATTAAAATATACAAGAAAACAGCAAGATGTATAAAACTGCCAGTTACTGAATCTATGAAAGGATATGGGGAAACTTTTCTTTCTTTCTTTCTTTCTTCCTTTCTTTCTTTCTTTCTTTCTTTCTTTCTTTCTTTCTTTCTTTCTTTCTTTCTTTCTTTCTTTCTTTCTTTCTTTCTTTCTTTCTTTCTTTCTTTCTTTCTTTCTTTCTTTCTTTTCTTTCTTTCTTTCTTTCTTTCTTTCTTTCTTTCTTTCTTTCTTTCTTTCTTTCCTTCTTTCTTTCTTTCTTTTCTTTCTTTTTCTTTCTTTCCTTCCTTCCTTCCTTCCTTCCTTCCTTCCTTCCTTCCTTCCTTCCTTCCTTCCTTCCTTCCTTCCTTCCTTCCTTCCTTCCTTCCTTCCTTCCTTCCTTCCTTCCTTCCTTCCTTCCTTCCTTTCTTCCTTCCTTTTTTTCTTTCATCTATCATATATTTATTTATCTATCTAGGAAGGAAAAAGCCTACTATCAGTTTATAGGGAGCTGGTAAAAAAAAGAAAAAGGTGGGAGCCCCTATCTAGAAGATAAGAACAAAATAAAATAAGGGGTGGCAGGTTTCTTCCTTCCTTCATTCCTTCCTTCATTCCTTCCTTCATTCATTCGTTCGTTCCTTCCTTCTTTCCTTCTTTCTTTCTTCAAAAAAACAAAAACAGCTATTTCTGTTGTTGCATCTTTCTTTGAAGTATAAAAGAGAGTAAAGGCTTTGTGTTTATCCTCTTCCACTCAATTTCTTCCTTTCTCTCTATATTCTGGCACCTGCAGTGTTTGGAGTATCTGCCATTTAGACTCTTTCTTTGTGAAATTATTCAAGATACAACACATCAGTGATATCATTCTGTATTTATCCTTCTTCTAGCTTACTTCATTTAACATAATATTTTCTAGTTTCAACCATGTTGCTTCAAATTGCATGATTGTATAATTTCTTACTGCTATGTAGTATTTCATTGTGTATATGTACCACAACTTCATGGTCCACTTCTCTGTTGTTGGACATCAAGGTTATTTCCAAGTTTTTGCTATTATACTGAGTGCTGAAAGAATAGTGGTGTGTATACATAAATTTAGATAAATATCTTTCTATCCTGGGGATAGACACCTAAGAAATGGATTGTTGGGTCATATAGAAGCTCACTTTTGAGTTTACTGAGAACTGTCCATACTGTTTACTATAGGGATTGGGCAAGGCAGCATTCCCACCAGTAGTGGATGTGTGTTCTTACCGCATCCCTGCCAACAGAGATTGGTCCCATTATTTTTAATATGTGCCATCCTCACTGGTGTAAGATGGTACCTCATTGTTGTCTTGATTTGTAATTACTTAATGATAAATTATGATAAACATGTTTTCATGTGTCTGTTGACCATCTGCTGGTCTTTCTCAGAAAGTGTCTATTCATTTCTTTTCCCCATTTTTTGATGTTTTCTTCTCCCCCTCAGGTTCTATAGAGTTAACCTTTGTGAGTGCTTTGTATATCCTAGATATCAAACCTTTATCTGATGTGTTGAGTGCAAAATTTTTCCCCATTACATCAGCTGTCTTCTAGTTTTATCTCACGTTTCTTTTGCCATACAGAAAATTTTTAGTTTGATGTAGTCCCATTTATTTAGGTTTGATGTTATAGCTCTTGCCATTGGCATTCTATCACCAAAGACTTTTTTTTCTTTTTTTAGGTTTTTCGGCCACACCCAGTAATGCTCAGGGGATACTTCTGGATATGCACTCAAAAATCACTCCTAGCTTGGAGGACCATATGGGACACCAGGAGATTAAACCGTGGTCTATCCTAGGCTAGCACGTGCAAAGCAGAAGCATTAGGGTTTGCACCACTGCTCCGGCCCCTCATCAAAGACTTTTTTGAGGTTTAAGTCTTTGAGCATTCTGCCTATATTTTCCTTAATGAACTTTATAGCTTTAAATCTTTAACTTTATAAAGTTATAAGTAACTTTATAGCTTGAAATCAGGTCTGATTTCAAGTCTTTAATTCATCTGAGTAGATTTTGTGTAAGGTGTGAGGTATGAATCAGTCTTTAATTTCTTAGAGGTTGTTATCCAGTTGTTCCAACACCATTTGTTGAACAGACTGTCTTTGTTTCATTTCAAGTTCTTGGCTCCTTTGTCAAATATTAGATGACAATATATTTGTGGGTATATCACTGTATATTCTATTGTGACTCATTGGTCTGAGACTCTATCTTTGTTCCAGTACCATGCTGTTTTGATCACTATGGATTTATAGTAAAGCTTCAGGTTAGATAAAGAAATGTCACTCAGTTACTTTTTTAACATGTATTTGACTAACCAATGTCTCTTGTGTTCCATATGAATTTTGTCATTGATTCTTCTAAGTCCATAAAAATTATGTCTAAATTTAGATAGTGATTGCATTGAATCTATATGTTCAGTTTAGATAAGCTGGCCATTTTGATGTTGTTTATTCTTGCTACCTATGAGTATGAGGTGTTCTTCCAATTTCTTAGTTCCTCTTCAATTTTTTTCTGAAGGATTTTGAATTTTTCATGGTATAGGTCTTTCACCTCTCTTGTTAGGTTGATTTCTAGGTACCTGATACACACATATGTGTATATATATATGTTTTTGGTCACACCTGGCAGCGCTCAGGGGTTACTCCTGGCTCTATGCTCAGAAATTGCTCCTGGCAGGCTCAGGGGACCATATGGGGTGCTGGGATTTGAACCACTGACCACCTGCATGCAGCAAACACCTTACCTCCATGCTATCTCTCCGGCTCCCCTGATATTTTTAGATACTTTTTTAAATGAGATGGACTCCTTTATCTATTTCCCCTCTTCTTCATTATTTGTATAAAGCAATTCTAATGATTTTGTGTATTGCCTTTGTAGCTGGCCACTTTGCTGCATTGGTTTATTGTTTCTATTACCTTTTCTGTGAAATATTTAGGACTTTCAATGTATATCATCATATCATCTGCAAATAGAGAGAATTTGACTTCCTTTTTCCCTATTTGGATTCCATTGATTCCCTTCTTTTGTCTGACAGCTATTGTTAGATTGTTAGAACATTTTTGTTTGTTTTCCGTTTTTGGGTCACCCCTGGCAGTGCTCAGGGGTTACTCCTGGCTCTATGCTCAGAAATCGCTCCTGGCAGGCTCAGGGGACTATATGGGATGCCGGGATTCTGCAAGCAAGGCAAACGCCTTACCTCCATGCTAACTCTCTGGCCCCATGAGAACTTCTAATACTATGTTGAATAAGAATGGAGACAACGGACAGCTTTGTAGCTGACCTTAGTAGAAATGATTTCAGGGTTTTGCTTTTAAGGATACTGTTGGTTGTGGGTTTCTTAAAGATAGCTGTAACTATCTTGAGGAAGGTTCCTTCCAACCCTATTTTTCTGAGTGTTCATCATGAATGGGTATTGTATCTTTTTCAGATGCCTTCTCTGCATTGATTGATATAATCAAGTGATTTTTTTTTTGTTGTTGTTTTTTTTGGGCCACACCCTGTGACACTCAGGGGTTACTCCTGGCTATGCGCTCAGAAGTTGCTCCTGGCTTCTTGGGGGGACCATATGGGATGCCGGGGGATCGAACCGCGGTCCGTCCTAGGCTAGCGCAGGCAAGGCAGGCACCTTACCTCCAGCGCCACCGCCCGGTCCCAAATCAAGTGATTTTTGTTTTGCTTTTTGTTGATGTGAAGTATGATATTGATTGATTTTCATATACTGAATTATCCTTGCATTCCTGGGATGAAACCCACTTGGTCATGGTGTATAATCTTTTTGATGTGTTGTTGAATTGTGTTTGCTAAGAATTTGTTAAGGATTTTTGCATCCATGTTTATTAGTAAGATTGGTCTGGAGTTTTCTTTCTTGGTGGTATCATTGTCAGCTTTGGCAATAGTGTGTTATTAACCTCAAAAAAGGAATTATGGAGGATTCCTGTCTTTTTTTGGGGGGTTGGTTTTTTGGGGCCACACCCATTTGATGCTCAGGGGTTACTCCTGGCTAAGTGCTCAGAAATTGCCCCTGGCTTGGGGGGACCATATGGGACGCGGGGGGATCGAACTGCGGCCCTTCGTTGGCTAGCGCTTGCAAGGCAGACACTTTACCTCTAGCGCTACCTCACCAGCCCCGGATTCCTGTCTTTTATGTTTTGGAAGAATCTAAGGATCAGTGGTAGTAATTCTTCTCTGAATGTTTGATAGAATTCACCTGCAAAACAATATGCTCCTAGATTTTATTCTTGGGGAGTTTCTTAATTACTGTTTCAATTTTCTTAGATGTGATTGCCTGTTTAGGCTTTCTACTTCCTCCTTATTAATTTTTGGGAGATGATGTTTTTCCAGGAAACTGTTCATTTCTTCTAGGTTCTCAAACTTAACTGAGTACAGTTTTTCATAATTAGCCCTCATAATGTATTATATTTCTTGATGTTCTGTTGTAATCTTTCCCCTTTCAGTTGTGATTCAATTTGTTTGGTGGTCTTGTGAGTTTTGCCAGCACTTTGTCTATCTTGTTTGTTCTTTCAAAGTACCAGATCCCCATCTCATTGATTATTTGTATTATTTTCTTTGTTTCTACATTGTTTCTTTATGCTGTTTTTTTTTTCTTTTCTTCTACCAGTATTTGGGTTTCATTGCTGCTGATTTTCAAGAATCTTAAGGTTCTCTTTAAGCAGTTGATTTTGTCATTTTTCTCTTTCCTAATGTAGGCCTTTATTGCTATGAGTTTACCCCTTTATTAATATATTTACTGTGTTTCATAGATTTTGGTAATTTGTTTTTTATATTTTCATTCATTTCAAGGAATCCTTTTTTTTTTTTTTTGGTTATTTTGGGCCACACCCGGTTTGAGTGCTCAGGGGTTACTCCCTGGCTAAGTGCTCAGAAATTGCCCCTGGCTTGGGGGGGACCATATGGGACACTGGGGGATCGAACCACGTTCCCTTCCCTTGGCTAGCGTTTTGCAAGGGCAGACACCTTACCTCTAGTGCCAGCTCTCCTGCCCCTCAAGGAATCTTTTTATTTATTTCTTGATTTCCTTCCTGATCCAGCTATTGTTGAATCGCGTGTTGTTTAGTCTCCAGGTGTTAAATTTTCTCCACATCATCTTTTTACAGTCAATCTCTCTTGCATTGTGATCTGATAGGGTGATTGATATAATTCTTTATTTATGATTTTATTTAAGTTGGATTTGTGCCCTATAGTGTGGTCTATCCTAAAAAAAAGTTCCATGTGTACTTGAGAAAAATGTGTATTCCATTTTCTGAGGGTGAAGGGTTCTCTATAAATCCATTAGTCCTAGTTCTTCTAGTTTTTCATTTATATGCCAGCTAGGGTCCATGAGTATAGGGTTTGGGGGGGTGGGCTTATTCTCACTGGCCTCTCTGTCCTGAGTGGGCTTGGGACTTTTGTGATGGAATCTAGGGCCTCTTCCTTCTTATTTGCCTTATCTGATGCTTCCCTATTAGGAAGTTAGTCTTGGCATGTTTTCTTAAAGGCCCTACTGATATTTGGGCGAGAGAGCTCTGGTTTTCTGCAAAGTAAACAGAACAATCAAAACTCTTTCTGACACTTCCAGCCTTAGTCTCTACGTCTGCTCCCTCTGTGTTGTCAGGTGGGCTTCCTCTGTGCTACCTCCTGGTATAAACAGTGTTTTTCTCAATCATCCTGGATAACTGCTCTAGTTTGGCCAGTTCTTTTTGTGATGCTCTTATAATAGGTCCTTGCTTAATTAATTTCCAAACCCACTTTATTCAGGCATGAATAGGTGCAGTTAAGATGCTTGTGCTAAGGTTCCAATATGTGCTCATAAGCAAGGATGAAAAAAAGGAACCTCAAGGAGAGTCAAGAATTTAATTCAAGTCCATAAGAAGAGGAGGGGATGTGGGGACCTGGATTATGAACAAAGAGATGTGCCATTTTGTAAGAATCATGTTAAAACCACATGTTAGTTAGGCTTCTCTTTCTCTAACCCAGGTTTCCATTAACACCACCCCGAGCTACCTGGCCACAACAGGTAACCTATCTGAAAAAAAAACACTATGAGACAGTAGGAAAATAACCTAGACAATAGCCGATCATTTTAAAGATTATCAGAAGCTAGAATCCCCTTATGTCCCCTCCCTATATTAATTAACTTATGACCTTGGCAGGGGTCTCCTCTGAGAAATAGCCCCAACTAGTTAGTATAGAGAATGTGGCTAATAGAATAAAGCTTTGTTTTGCATTACAAACTAAAAAGTATAGTGGGCATCTGCTTGCAAGATGTGCAGAAACAGCAATCTATAAAAAATTGACTTTCAATATTTTCTTACTTGATTAATATTGATCTGGTTATTATATTTTATTTTCCAATTAATTCAGGTTCTTTCATTTATAAAAATTTATTCTTATAACATGGAGAATACAGTGTTTTTTCTCTCTGCATAACTATCTTCTCTGAATTGTTTCACTTTATTTGACTGTTATGTGCCTCGTCTTTTTTCCTTCTTGAAAACTTCCTCCTAGAGGTAGATTATTTTAAGTTTATACTGATGAATAAGAATGGGTGTCTACACTACTTTCTGAATGAAAGAAAAAAAGCTCTGAACATGGAGTTAGGGTTTCCCGATTCAAGGCTTGAATTATTGGTCTCGTTGATCTAGTTGCGAACACTTCATATTCCTGTTTAGGTCTTTCCACTAGGCTGACAAATTCCCCTAGAAAAATGTCTTCCAATCTTCTTTGTGGACAGTAAACAACTGGTTTTCAAGATTTTGAGAAATCACTGTTGGAAGAACCATCGAGTTCTTAGCATTCCTCCATATTTAAGTCTCCATGATTGAGTGAAGTGACTTCCCAAATCATACTTCTCTAATTTGAAATGATTGAGGCTATTTTCTTGCATCCCCTGTGAGCTGCCCATTTGTCTTTTCTGTTTTGAGATTCTCTTTCCAGCAATTATATACAAATAAATATGTATATAACTATTTAATTTATATAGTTCTGATTTTAATATTATGTCAACTGTATGAAGGATGATTATCTATCTCATCAGCTTTCCTATCATTGCTTCATGCCTCTGTTTAGAATTCCCCTGAGTTCAAAGTCTTTCCTGATTCCTAGCTTGTGTATGGTCTTTGGTCCATTATTAAGCCAGTGTAGATTGAAAATCTATATCCCAGCAGCATACCTGACATCCACTCCTTCTAGGTCCAGAAAGCCTACAGGTAGATTAACTTTCTTTGTACAAAACTTACTTGCTAGCCAAGGGTGAGCTAAAGAAAACTAGTCTATGGATATATACTTTGCAGAAGAAATAGGTGAATTACAAAATAGCTTAAAGAACTCCTTATTGAGGGAAAATACTATTGTAGGTTAAGACAGCTATAAATAAAAATATGTTTATTAGTAAACCTAAAAGATAAAGGGCCTGAAAATTTATAAGGTCGAGGCATTTGTTTTTCTATATTTCCTTTGGAAATTGATCTTAATAAAATTGTCAAAAGCACAAGAGAATACTATAAACTAAAATTTAATTTCATCAATGACATTAAATAAATGAAATAACAGTGACTCTACACATTACTTATTTCTAAAACTGGAGGCATTTCTTCCTTAGCAAAGGTGATCAAATAAGTGACCCAGATTCAAGGACCATGGGAAACTAATACTGAAGAAAACACACGTACACACATACTCATGGTTTTCGTGCTTGTATACTTTTACTTCTATATATACAGTTAGCACAGAGCTAGATATTGTTGGCAATAAGATATTCATGGTGCTAAGTCAACAAAGACAAACTCCTGTGAACTTTAAAATGTTATGTGCTTGTTGAGGCAGCAATCTAATCAAGTGAAACAAAAGAATGTTTGGTTATTTTTAAAATATTAACTTCTAAAAACACTTTTATTTTAGTTTAGACTAAAATAGTAAACTTCAATTACCAGTTCATGGACAGACTATAGTCTGCAAGTACAGAATCATGAACCGTTGGTCTATTGCCTTAGTTACAACTACAAGTCTATGAATAGTGATGCAGGACAAGTGCTGATGGATGAGTGTAAATAGGCTTATTGCATTGCTACAATTGTGTTAATGTTTATGGTTTTGGTATACAAAGTAACTGTAGATTTATATTAGTAATATATAAATATTTGCAAAATACATAAAATGTATATTATGGGTAACTGTCCCAAAAGACTAAGATTTAGTAGATTGACTATAAGGCCTGAAAATAGGCAATTTTGAAAATGTTCCAGGTGATCAGTTAATAAAACTACAAGTAGAGTTTATAATAAAATGGTGACTGTAAGGGAAAATTCTCAGAAAGAAATTTAAAGGGCATTGATTTAAATATTTTTTGTTTATCATTTTTTTATTTGTTGGGGGCCATATCTGGTGGTTTTCAGAGCTTACTCTTAGGCCTGTGTTCAAAGGTTACTTCTTGGTAGTGCTTTAGGGATCACACAGGGTGTCAGGGATTGAACACTAGTCAACTGCTTGTAAGGCAAGCACCCATTCTGCTGTACTATTTCTCAAGCTTCTTGATTTATATTTTTATGCCTGAAAAGAGTCTTTTATATGAGAAAAATAAAGCTAATATGACTGGGGATATGTAGCGTAGATGTAGAGCACTTGCTTTTTATGTTTGTGATGTCTTAGATTCAATTTCTGGCATCACATGTTGCCCAGGTCTGGTTTAAAAAGAAACAAGGCCAGGTGTAGTTTAAAAAATAAAATAAAATAAACCAATTAAAAAAGAGCTAGAGAGATCAAAGTTAGTCAGTGCCTGGAGATGGAAATGGGTTCTTTGAGAAAGGACAATAAGGATCATGTCCTGCTGGCCCTGGAGGTAATTTTTGGATACACTAAAAACAGAGGAAAGGTCAATGTTAAAGAAATACTTATGGAATAGTGTGGCTTCTAGGTGTTTGTACCTAGCACAGAGAAATAAGATATTAATTAGGAGGATAATTTCAGATAAATAACCCTGGTCCTGAGAGCTCACCACTACATATTTAGAACATTTGTGAAATAATGTTACTCTCTATCCTATTCTCTAGGGAAAAAAGTCTCCCTCCTTGACTCCTTTATGAAGTATGTGCTTGTGTTATGTAGCTTGCAGAGATATTTTCTTCATTATTAGACTCTAGTCTTGTAGATGGTAAATGGTACTTAAAATTTTTCTGAAAGATTGACATAATCATTTTACCAATAAACATGTCATGTGCCAGACAGTTGGTACTTTGTAATCGCTTATCAGTTTTGGTATATTTTATGTTAATCAGGTAATGGGTTTCCCATATTGTAGAAAACTAAGTATTATCTTTCTTTCTTTTTTTTTTTTTGTTTTTGTTTTTGGGTTACACCTGGTGACGCTCAGGGGTTACTCCTGGCTATGCACTCAGAAATTGTTCCTGTCTTGGGGGACCATATGAGGCACTGGGGGATCTAACAGCAGTCCATTGTAGGCTAGCACTTGCAAGGCAGAGACACCCTACAGCTGTGCCACCTCTCGTATTTTCTATCATTATACAGCTACTAAATGACATAAGCAGAAAGAACTGAACCAGCAACAAAAAAGGCACACACACTTTCATTTCTAGATGGGGTAGAGCAATGAATAGGAGTGAATGGGGAATGTAGTGGTACTGTGTGGTAGGCAAGAATAAATGAGGTTTTATTCAGGCACCAATAGCAGTGTTTATCCTAGAAATGGAAGCAAGGTTGGCAAAGTCTCTTTTGCTCATCTCTGAGATCACTGGAATGTGGTAGTAGTAAGCTCTTCTTACAGACTACATAAGGACATCTAATATATTCTTTGAGTGTGCCTGGAGTGAGGGTAGAGCTTGCTGAGCTTTCTGTATCTAAGTAGACAGTAAGATAACCAACCCATCAACTAACAACAATGTTGGTGATAAAGTGAAAAGGAAAAGAGTCCTTTAATATAAACTCATTTTGGGTAAAAAATCCTAAGTAATTGGTAAAAAAAAATACCACTGTCCAGAGATGCCAATACATTGATTGGTCAATGAGCTTTAGACATTTTAAAATGAAACATACATCAGGGGTTAAGAAATCACTGCCCTAGTATTTAAACTCATTTCCTGAACAGTAGGATTTGGTTTCACTGTTTTCTTCTCTTGTCCTTTCACAGGTGTCCTTCAATGTTTTAAATCACAACTCTGTGGCTGCTGGATTTTTGACAACAAATAAAACTTATTTTTTTTTTAACCAAGAAACTGCTTTGTTCTCATTCTATTGTAGCTATCTTTTTTCTGTGCAAGTCCTGCATTCTAAATGCTTTTGCTTCTGAGGCCAACTTAAGCAGGAATTGGCATCAGACTGGCTCAGCAAAATTAATAAAAACATAATTAAGCAAGTTTCCCTTAGCTGCATGGTTTGAAGGGTCCTTACAATTCTTTAATAATAAAGTAGACAGATAGTAAATTAAGGAAATTATTGTTTAAACTGCAAGTTAAGCTTTTCAATTAAACTCAAATTATGTCTCTAATGAAGTGGACTATTAATGATGGTTTAAAATTATAGAGCAAAATTTTAGAAATAAAGCATGCTTTGAAGCTGGAGAACTAGCTCTAAAAGCCTGACCAGTAAAAAAAAAAGCTTTGAAGAAAACACATTATGTGTCTAAGCCTAAATGTTCTAATTGCAGTTATTTATTTATTTATTCATTTATTCATTTATTTATTTATGTATGTTTTGGGATTTGGTGAGTCACAGTGATTATTCCTGGATATGCACTCAGAAATGACTCCTATTAATGCATAAGAGAGCATATAATATTCAACGGATTGAACCCGGGTTGGCTGCATGTAAGACAAGCACCCTACCCACTTTATCATCTCTCCAAAAAAATCTGACATTCTTTTTTTTTTTTTTTTTTTTTTTTTGGTTTTTGGGCCACACCCGGCAGTTGCTCAGGGGTCACTCCTGGCTGTCTGCTCAGAAATCACTCCTGGCAGGCACGGGGGACCATATGGGACACTGGGATTCGAACCAACCACCTTTGGTCCTGGATCGGCTGCTTGCAAGGCAAACACCGCTGTGCTGTCTCTCCGGGCCCCACATTCTTATTTTGGCATATTTTCAAGTTAACATAGGAAATGGCTCAACAGTGCACTCTTGTCAATCTGCTTTTTAGTAAGATACTATAGTAACAAAATGAATTAAGAAATAAGTCAGAGGGAGAGAGAGAGAGACGCAGAATAGTCGCACTCATCTATGGGTTTTAAGAAAAATAAAAGTCATTTTTGCAATAATCCTCAGAGACAATGAGAGGAGGACTGGAACTTCCAGCTCACTTCATGAAGCTAACCACAAAGAGTGGTGAGTGCAGTTATAGAAATAACTACACAGAGAACTACCATAATCATGTGAATGAAGGAGGGAACTGGAAAGCCTGTCGAGTACAGGTGGGGGTAGAGTGGGATGGAGGGAGATTTGGGACATTGGTGCTGGGAACGTTGCACTGGTGAAGGGGGTGTTCTTTACATGACTGAAACCTAATCACAATCATATATGTAATCAAGATGTTTAAATAAAGAAAAAAAAGTTTCAAATTAAAAAAAAAAAAGAAAATTAATTCAATGGTACCCAGAATGCTCAATATGTAGAATAGTCCTGAATTCTATGGTATTCAAAAATCTTAACTATTACTCTATTACTGATAAAATTGATAATCATTTTTAAAACAAGATTGCTTAAGTGTGGAAAGAAAGAGCAATGTTTTATTAACTTGGACCTGATATAGTTTCAAACTTTTTCAAGTTTCAAGCGGAATTATGAACTATATCTCATCAGGAGTCCTAGAAAATCTATACTTACATATTTGAGAATTACTGAATATATGTGAAAATTTGATTTGTAATAATTATACTTTAAGTCAACTTCTTCACAAACATCCTATGTACTACATCCTATGTAAATTCTTTACATCTTATGTACTACATTCTATGTAAATTTTTTAAATACAATGTTTGATCATGTAAATGTCTAAGATAAAGTTGTTTTTAAAATTTCTACTAGCACTGGTAAAAATAAAACTTAATAAACCATGGCCCTAAGATGTCTTTACATCTTACTACCTTTCTTCTAAGTGATATTTTCTTCATTCTTGAATCCAGCACTTCTCATTATCTTTTCTCTGTATTCCTAGTGAAGGGAATATGTAGTACTGAGGCTTGAACCCTGGTGTACCATATGCAAAGCAAGTGTCCTACCTGCAATGCAATCTCTCAAGCACCAATAGTAGTATTTAAATACATTTCTAATCATTAGAAAAGTAACTAATTGATTAGTAGTGTAGTCCTAGATTAGCCCCTTTTACATATTTGGTATTCCTGAAAATTGATCACAAGATATTATCTGAAAGACTGCTTTCCTTCTCTGTCCCAACTCTATTATTTTATTCTTCTCTCTGAAAACCTCCTCCCAATTTTTCATTGTTCCCCCATCTTTGTTTCTCTTCCCCTCTTCTTCCTTTTCCTTCTCTTCCTTTTCCCTCTCTCCTTTCTTTACAGTTTACATTTGTAGGAACTTTATACTTGGCTTCTTTTAGAGCGCTTGTTCTCAATCCATATTCTCCAACTTTCTTAAAACACTGTATAAACAACTGACAATTTATGTAAATAACTATCAGAATTGCCTTATTTATATTCTTTTCTGAGTACTATATTTCATGAAACTCATTTAAAACTGCTTTCAAAATTCATTTTAGAGTTCAAATATATATTCATTATGGAATTTCAAATGAATTGTGGAATACAAAAAATCTATACAACAGAGTAGCAATGCTATCTTTCCTACACAGGTGTGCTTGGTAATGTACATGTGAGACATAAACATTCTCAGCTGCATAAAAGACAAATGCTTTCATTACAAAAGCATTCTCTGGATTATAAAGGGATCGACAATAATTCACACAATGCTCTGATATATCTCAGTGTTCTGCGTACCCATTCTGTTTCATCTGTCTTTTTTAAATCTTCCAGCTTTGCTTAAACTTAATTTTATGTACAGAAAATGATTTATATGTAAACATTATACTAAAATATTCTATCATATAATATGTCTCTACAAAACAAAGAACACTTGAAAGACATCACTTGGAGGGAACTTTAAGTGTTTTCTCTCAGTTGTGCGGTTATTGTCCACTGATTGCTCTATCCATGTTCTCTTCTCTGGTATTACTCATGTAGTGTTAGAAAAATGACAGAGGGTGGCTAAGAAAATCCCACTCCCCAATTGCCCTTTCCAATGCTAAATTTCTTTTTTTGTCTCTAAATTTTGAGGTAGTTTAGTGGGGTAAGTGTTGGAGAGGCAGAATTAAAACTACAATGTAATGCCCAATATTTTTTTAATTTTTATTTTGATCATATTGGCTTACATATCTTTTACAGTAGTATTTTAGGTACATATTAACATTGAATCAAATATTTTTTAAAAAAACAATTGTCCTGCTAAGAATGAGAAAAAATATCCTGAGGTATTTTTATTTTTTAATTCTCAGAGTCTGAATAAAATAGGGATGGAATACAAAGATTCTTGGATTATTTAATGATACATTATATGAGTCATCTGATAGAATCGTCTTAGGGGAACAGGTTGGAAGAGCGGGTGCAGAGTTAAAAAATTATTCGAAGATGGAAGGGAAAGATTATTTGCATAGCAAAACAATGAGAATGAATGAACTAGTCAACAGAGAAAGGCTGGTGATGCAGCAGAGAAATTGTAGTGCCAACCTCACATGTGAAAGCAAAATATGGGATCCATAGGGAAGATGAGCTAGGTCTTCTAATGAACATTGAGCACAAGCTCAAAACATAGTGAGGAAAGGAGTAACTTTGTATTGGCAGGGTTTATTTTACTCTTATTTTCAGTATTAAGTGGAGTGTCAATATAGTGGAGTGAAGAAACAAAGAGTTTCTTGGAAGTGTAAGAGTAAGTGTAAGAGACTGTAGTGGCCTAGGAAAAGC
Source organism: Suncus etruscus (assembly GCF_024139225.1). Taxonomy (NCBI): domain Eukaryota; kingdom Metazoa; phylum Chordata; class Mammalia; order Eulipotyphla; family Soricidae; genus Suncus; species Suncus etruscus. The sequence goes on from NC_064848.1 coordinate 90,552,845, forward strand.
TCTCTGCAAAGATGCCCAGGTTAAGTTTCCGTTTTAAAGGTCTAGACAACTAAGACCCTCTGGCTAAGATAATCAGTTGTGACCAGAAAGTCCTAGAGGCCCGACCCTTGCTCCATCTGCCCCTCAGTTCCTACTGTTGGCTTAGTCACCCCACTTGATCAATTTAACTCAGTAAGACATACATTCTAAACCTTTACTACCTAAATTTCTAGAATTTACCGCATCACTCCCTTTCCAGGATAGACTCAAATTATTTTATTCTCTTTATGATTGGCTCAGAACACTTCATAGTTGGTTGATCATTATTGTTATATGGATTTATTAGCATTTTAAAAAAAAGCACCCAGCTACTAAAAACAACAACCATCATATAATAACCATGAGAACAAAAGTAAATAAAAATTAAAATAATAAAAAAGAAGAAAAAGAAAGGAAAAGAACACAAAGGAAAAAAATGAAGGAAGGATGGATGCTGTGGTAAGACTCTTTTTCTTCTTCTTCTTCCTTCTTCTTTCTTCTTTCTTCTTTCTTCTTTCTTCTTCTTCTCTTCTTCTTCTTCTTCCTCCTCTTCCTTCTTCCTCCTCCTTCTCCTTCTCCTTCTTCTTCTTCTTCTTCTTCTCTTTCTTCTTCTTCTTCTTCTTCTTCTTCTTCTTCTTCTTCTTCTTCTTCTTCTTCTTCTTCTTCTTCTTCTTCTTCTTCTTCTTCTTGTTCTTCTTGTTCTTGTTCTTCTTCTTTTTCTTCTTCTTGTTCTTGTTCTTCTTCTTCTTCTTCTTCTTCTTCTTCTTCTTCTTCTTCTTCTTCTTCTTCTTCTTCTTCTGCATAGGCACAGTAAGTATTGGGGAAATTAGACAGGGAATTACCTTGGTCTAAGTCAGAGATACAGGGCTTTTCTGCCCTTGAAGCATACTGCCATGGGAACTACTACAGGATCTATACATGCTCATTTTCATACTCCAAGGTCAAGATCTTTTTTGGTTCCAGAAAATTTTCTGCTCAGTTGTGGATGATAGCATTAAGCCTCTATAGCTAGAGATCTTGGTATTTGCGTAGGTCATAGGAAAAAGACTAGGATAGAATATTTCTTTACAGTTCTAGAAGTTCTGTTCCATCACTGTTGTTGTAATCAGTCTTCCATAATTAGTGGTCTTAGTTTTTGCTCAGATATTAGGACAAAGTCTAGGATAGAGTCATTCAGTATGGTTCCAGAAGTTCTGCTCAGTCACAATTGTCAAAGTCAGACTTTTGGAATTAGAGATCTTGTTTTTTGTATGAATCCTATTTCGAGACCTAGGCTAGGATCTTTCTTATTGATCCCACGATAGGTTCTGCTCAATCATGTTTGTCAAAGTAAGTCTTCTGTAGTTAACGATCTTGGTTTTTGCATAGAGCAAAGGATGACATGTCTTCTAATTTCATCAGACCGTTAGGTGATGAGATAGGACAACCCTCTCTTAGATCAAGTTGTTTCCGTTTCCTTGTGTCAGGATGTCATATCAAAACTGGTGCAAGTTTGTGCCAGAGTGGTATTAAGAGTTTCTCAGGGAGGAGTTTTGTTCCTGGTGCTGTTTCTGGGAACTGTGTCAGTTCTACATCTGGCATCTGGGCTTCTGGGTTGGAGAGTCGCTGTCAAATCACATGGAGTCTACGTTGGGTTCATATGACACATGTTCAGGGTGGGAAGTGCCCCTGTCTTATAAAATGTATGGGTTCTTATTCCTAGTAGATAAGAGCTTGTTTCTGTGCATAAGATTTCCCTTTTGTTAGAGTGGTTATGCAAAAGGGGATGGTGTCATATTATATTGCTGGTGCATTTGGGGGTAAGAATGACAGGCTACACAATCTCTGTGCCCTGATTTTGACCTGAGCTTTTACCTAGGCAATACTTTTCTTGTAAGTTTTTGTGCCAAGCAGAACCAAAACAGGTGTGGTTAAAAAATTATATATTTTTTATTTATTTCATATATATATGATATAAAAATAATTTAAAAAATTAATTAAAGAAAATAAGTGGTGGAGGTGGAGGAAGCTACCTTTACATTTGGGAATAAACTGACTAGGAGGTATTATTATAGAGTTACTAAACATACAGATGAAATACAGACATCCCCATTAATTCTTTTGAGATATTCTTGTGGGTGGTAGACTCCAGGGCACATTTTCATCCCCCAACGTGATCCTGTTGAGTTTGAGAATTGATTTGCATTAGTAAGGTATTAGGTAGTGTCCTTGAGCTGGAAGTTCTTCTGGAGCTGAGTTTGGTAGAAAGCAACGGTCCTCATTTGGCGGGGTGGGGGGGGTGAGGAGAAGAGCCACATAGTCAGCAGGAGTGTTGGTTGTAGTTTATTGTTGGAGCTTGAGATTTGGGACTAAGAGGGTGTCCTGTTGCTTTGGGAACTGGGTGGTGGTGGTTTATTGGGGCAAGAGGTCAGTTTTAGTACCTAATGGGTTAAGAACTGACCATAAAATGGGTTAAATAAAGAGGAATAATAGCTCAGAATTGGGGGATGAAAGGATAGAAAGATGTCTGAATGGGGGAAGAGGGATAATATGTAAGAGGGCTATATACACTGTAGGCATGGATTGTTAACAATTTAGATGTGGCAATCAGAGAGGAGTCCATGTCTACAGACTCATGCCCACATATAGACAGACATTAGAGATCTACTCTTCAATTGTTAATGGAAGCTAGACCCTCGTAGGATTGATCTGAGCTTTTAAGAAATACTTGAATTAAAAATGATAAATAATTAGCTAAGATATAGATTAGGAGAGAAAGAACAGGAAAACAGAAGATAAAAGAGAAGAGAAAAGAAAGACAAGTGAATACAGTAAAAATAAGTTAAAATAAATTGGGCTGGTGCATCAGAGTTGAAAAAATTTTCCAATTTCTAGGCACTTAATCAATGACGGGGATGGGTTTTGATATGTGAAGGATTCAGGGTTTTCAAGATCCATCCATGTTTCTGCGAAATCCATGATTGTATCTTTTCTAACTGCTATGTAATATTCCATTGTGTATATGACTTAGAATATTTTATGTACAATTTACTCTTTTTCTTAAATTGAGTACCTATCTCCTGATTGTCTCTGCCCAGGAGTAATCTACTGAAAGCATAATTTTCAATCATAAGCACCCCAAAATTATGCTAAAAATGTATCCCTAAAATTGCCAGATAGAATCTCTTTCTTTGGAAGTCTCCATTGTGTCTCTTGAAACAGTGCTATATCTTTCAATAAATTTCTGTGCTCTTGATTAAGTCATATTTCTTTTGGTAAATTCTCTTCCACACTTTGGCTTAGACACAGTGGAGCCTGAATTTGAGCACCTCCTATGAACCGTTCGTTCAGTCCTCAGATGTCTTGGGAAAAATCACTTAGAATCTTTGACATAGCTTATGCAGCTATTAAGTCTATCTAATAAAAGTATCTTCTTCAGAGAGTTGCTGGAAAAACAAAATATTGAAATAAAGTGAATGATCTAGAAAAGTGTCTGACACACAGATGAGAGTTCAAAATGATAACTTATGTTATTGGCAATGCCTTTGTATTGGAGCATCTGCATTGACTTCTCAGAATCCAATGTGAATGGCACAAAGTATATGTGCATACTTCTTTTTTTTTTCTTTGCAGTTTCAGGTAATGAGAGTTTGCTTTATTTCATGTTTATTTTCTTTGGGACATCCTGACAATTCTGAAGCAGAGACTATGTCCCTTCTTTTTGGTGATTTTAGAGTAGAGAAGATTTCAAGACTCAGTAAGCTGCCTATGAGCAGGGAAAGGATTTTTTCACCTGTACAAAGTTGGGTGGACTAATCCCTCACCTGAGACTCCACGCATGGGACAATGTAAAATTTTAAATTAATGAAAAGCATGACCTAAATTAAATTTGGTTATAATTTCTTAATATAACAGATAAATATTTGCAATATGCAAAAATCTGTCAGTTAAGATCTCTCTGCAAGGGTTATTAGAATCATTATTTTGACAGATCAAGCAGCAATATCTAAAACACTTACTTAGCTCAATTTAATACACAATGACAAACAAGGGGCGGGAAGCTTCTTCATGGGAAATTTATGATGTTTCTGAATGTATACTAAATAAATGTATTAAATATAAAGTTCATATTATGAGGAAATATAAGAAGAAAGGAACTAAGGGCAGGTTAACTAGGTAAAATAAAATATTATGGCTTTTTTGATAAAAAAAAAAACCCCAGCATGTGTAGGAGTTACTTATAATAAAATGTCATAAGTGTCATATGTCCAATGAAATAATTAAGAGTATGTTTCTCTTCCATAGTCATATCAATCAATTTTTAGCCCTTATTGACTGCAGTGCCTGCCAAACACCGATAATGTTCAGTTTATTCAGTAACTCTGGACAGTGCCTCAGAAATTACAGATACTCAGTGAAATTTCATTTAATATATTTGAGGTCTTAGATTTACTGGATGGATCATTTCCAGTCAATATCTTCACCAGTTGCTGTCACAACCAAGCCATACATCTTTCTCCAAGTAATTAAAATGGTTTGTACAGGGGCCAGATTGATAGTGCCATGGACAGGGTATTTGCTTTGGATTCAATTTCTGACATGCCAGACAGTCCCCTAAGCCTACCAAGAATGATCACTGAGTACAGTCAGGAATAATGCCTGATACTGTCGGGGGTGGTCCCAAAACAAAATGAGTTATTAAAGTGTTTTGTACTCATCAAAAGTAAATTTTTGGTTTACTCTTTTAAGTGCTTGAGCTTCAGCTATAGTAGTCTTGATTCTATTCTATCCTTTTATGTCAGAATAGCATGGAAAATTTTCTAAAGAAAAATTTTGTGGCTGAAATTCTTCAAGCTATGTACCTTGCCTGGTATAATATAAACACTGGCCTCCTTTCCATGCCTCTCAGGTACTTCATTTCTATTTCTGAAGATGAATTAGCTGCAGTTTATTTACTTTTAATTTTGTTCATCCTACATCCAGGAGAGATTTTGAGAGGTTGGGTGGATGACAGAATAGTTACTGGAGGCCATGAATTAACTGAACATATGCCTTACAAAATAGATTTTTGGAGCCAACATAAAATGCATTTTCCCAGTTAATTAAGTCAAATGCCTTTTTAACAACTTGTGGACTTTCTTAGAGTCATTTGAGGCTTGCCCTCGGTCTCTAAATCCAGAGAAGTTATTCGTGAATAATTTGGAATTTTGGAAAGTTACCTGAGAACTAAGACTCTAGGCTAGTAATTGACTATCCTGAGCCAAGAATCTTTCTTAGTCATTCTTTCTATTTTTAGAAAAGCATTGTCATGTAAAGCTAATTCCCTAAGGAGCAAACACCACTAGCCATATTCCAGGTGGGCTTTCTTATATAGTTAAAAGAAAAGATGTATTTAGATGTATTTAGACTATAAAATGAGAATTTTGGAGAGAGAATGTATGTGAGCTGATACATATTTTTGAAAATTTTTGCAATCAGAGGAGAAAGATCTTCCTTATGTTAAAGAACAGTCTACCAAGAGTTCTAAAAAGATTATGACCAAATTTTCCTGGCCCAGTTGGATCTCTTAATCTCTAATTTACTGTTCTTTCTGCTTAGTCAATATATGAGGCAGAAAGTACACAATATACAACATTAAGATGAAATGTTGGCTGTAAAGTGGTGATCTAACTCTGCATCTGTTCTGTACCCACAGAAATTTATCTCAGCAGGAAATTGCTTATTAGTTTATAAGATGACCCGACCCCTCCTACACAACCAGTATCAATGTTTCTCTAGATTTTTGATGTTGAAGAGGAATAAGAAACACTGGTATATCTGGATACAGAGCCAGGCTGTGACTCAAGAATTCTGTGACTCTAACAACTCATAAACATTTCTAAATATGAGACTGTCTATAAAAATGGACAGCAAAAATAAGGAGCTTGTTCAGTAACTAGGGGCACAGATCTTGAATATGCAAGGACCCAAGTTTAATAGTAGCACTACATGGCCTCCTGAGCACTGCTATATTGCCCTGGAGATCCCAGAGCAACACTTGAACCCTAGGACTATTAGACTCAAACAACACTTCATAGCAGGTCTGAAGCTTTGAGCCATCCAACAAGGCTGGCTGAATATTTTAGGAATAGCTCCCAGACTTCAGAGCAGTGCTTGGAAGTACCTCCATATCCTCAAATAAAAGGATTTTAATGCTCTCATAGATTTGTATAAGGATGATATAGATAAAACTCTTAGCACAGAAATATAGATATGTTAAGTACTGCTAAATACTAGCCAATAATATCATTATTATATTATTAAGGAGTTATCATCCTTAAGTAATTTTAGTAAGAAGATCATGTGGCTCAAGAAAAAATTGTAGCATAATTAAATTGTTTATAGTGATTAGATGACAGGAAATTGATAGTGATTAGATGATAGATTACTGTTTTTTGTATTTCAAGGTAACCACAGACTTATTTTGCTATACATGACAAACATGCACTACATAAATAAAAATTAGCATCTGAGAGTAACTGTAATTCAAAATAAATACATAGGAGTCCTTCTAGAGACTGTAAAAATCAGTTTAAGAAAAGAAAGGGAAAAAGGAAGAAAAGCATAAAAATAATACAAAAAAAACAACCCCCCCAAAAACAAAACAAAAACAAACAAACAAACAAACAAACAGAATAACTTGAAAAGCACCACAGCAATAAAGACAACAACCAAACACTAACAACGGTTCGGAAATAAAAATGAATCAAAGCACGGGGGAAAAAGGCAAAGCAAAGAAAAAAAAAAAAACACAAGCAACAACTATTACAAAAAAAATTAAAAGAAAATTTAATTTGTGCTATTTTTTTAATAGGCACAGTAAAAATTGGGAAGATTAGAAAGGGAATTCCCTTGGCCTAAGAGATACAGGGTTTCTCCACCCTTGAAGTATACGGTCATGGGTATAACTACAGGCTCCCTACATATTCTTTTACTCTTCCTAGGTCCTTTTTTTGATGTCTGGAAGTTTTCCTCTCCATCGTGGATGATAAGATCAGGCCTCTGTAGCTAATGATCTTAGTATTTGCACACTCCTCCCATTTTTTGCTTGTTTGAATTTTTGCCCCCCTTTTCTCTTTTTCTTTTTTTTTTTCTTACCTTCAAACAAAACCACATAACTTGAACCATCTTGTTCTGCCTCACAAATTGAGGGGGAAATAATGGAGGGCACCAAGACCAAACAGTAGTATGAACATTGAGTAGAAATAAAAAATGATCAGACTTAAACACCAAATGCAAAGTCAATGACAACAGAACCTATACCCAATCTACAACAAGCTGGACACAAAAGGGACCACTTAGCAACCCGGGGGGCAAAGGAGGGCTTATATGGGATGCTGGGAACAGGGGTGGAGGGAGGACAACATTGGTGGTGAGAATGCCCAATGTCATATGTCAGTACATACCTAAAATACTGCTGTGAATGATTTGTAATCCACTTTGATTAAAATAAAAATTATTAATAAAAAAAGAAATTATGAGGTAAAAAATTGATTTGATTAATAGACATGGTTGCAAATTTATTACTCTGTAGAAATAATATGCTTGAATTTTCATTTTCATACAATATAATATTTATGATAAAGTGTAGTTAGATATCAAAATATATAGTATGCATACTTGAGATATTTCTTATAAAATAAATATTTATTGAAAATTGAATATTACAAAAATCAATGTTCGAAAAAATGTAAATTGGTGCAAATAAGAGGAATATTCAAAATGAAATCTTCATGTTTGATGCAAATAAACCACTCAGTAGAAAAAAATGATTTGTACTTTATATTGAAAATGGGTCTCAGAAAATATTTTTTGTTCTTAGCTTTTTTTGGGAGGGGCACACTCCTTTGATGCTCAGAAATTGCCCCTGGCTTGGGGGGACCATATAAGATACTGGGGGATGGCACCCCGGTCCTTCCTTGGCTAGAGCTTGCAAGGCAGACACCTTACCTTTAGCGCCACCTCACTGGCCCCTTGTTCTTAGCTTTTAATTGAAAATAGATACGATAATTTAAGAAACAACAGACAGAAATTAATTCTTAATGCGACAGAAAAGAAAGGAATGTAGAAACAGAGCAAAATATGGCAGAATTCTTTTACATGTATTCTAGAGGCTGGTGAGGATCTAGAGTGGTTATACACACATGTGCCACACACTTCTCTCCAAACTGAGAGCTCATCAAGGTAAATATGTTGTTCTTTGCTTTCTATAGCTCTACAATTGTCAATTATTTAATATTTTTTCAACTTTCTCTGATTTTTAAGTGCCAAAGAGCAAGTTCTGTTAATCATTATTCAAATTTTGGGGAGAGATTTTTGGTTGTTTTGGGGGATACTCCCAGATATGTGCTTAGGGTTTCTCCTGGTGATGCTCAGGGACCATATAATGTGCTGGCTTAAAATACAACTGCAATCATGTTTGTAATCATGGTGTTTAAATAAAGATAATTTAAAAAATAAAAATAAATAAAAGAATATGAAGAATCAATATGTAAATGTTGCATAACTATAGGGCTATAGCAGTAATTTTTTAAATGTGATAGAAAATTTGTTTTAAAGAAATTGGAGAAATGCAATAGAGAAAAAAACTTTCCATTAATTTCTCTTATTTTATTATTTTTTGTTTTATTTTGTTTGTTTGTTTATTTGTTTTGGTTTTTGGGCCATACCTGTCGGTGCTCAGGGGTTACTCCTGGCTATCTGCTCAGAAATAGGTCCTGGCAGGCATGGGGGACCATATGGGACACTGGGATTTGAACCAACCACCTTTGGTCCTGGATCGGCTGCTTGCAAGGCAAATGCCGCTGTGCTATCTCTCTGGGCCCTATTTTATTATTTTTAAACCTGATTACTTTGCTTGGGATTCAATTTATTAAAAACAAGTTTGAAAAATGTTTATCAGTTCTTTGAATGAGATAGATGATTTTATGTATGTGTTCTAAAATGTGATTTTTACTCTCTATTTTCTTTTATTTTTTATTCTTCACAAACGTATGTCAAACATTGAGGAATAATTAAAACTTTAATGCCAGAACTATATCATAGATTTTGAAAAAAATTGAAAAAAAAATAGTGTCAGCCAAATGCAAGACAAGCACCTTAACTTGAATTCTGTCTTTTCTTTCCTGCAGAGGGATTTTTATGGCTGAATACAACATAGGTACAGAAAGAAAAAGTCTAAGTTTTTTAATTCAGCCTTGGCTAGAAGTGGAATTGGTTATGTAGGTGCCAAGTTTTATTAGCAAATGTAAAGAAACTTCTAGGTGTTTTATGTTCACCAAGAGTTAGCTTTTACATCTTTAAAGAAGTATAAAAGAAACCTGGAGTCTATAAATCAAATACCTTAAAGGCACTCATGAAATCAATTGGTAGCTTAGAATGTTTCCTTGTCAAATTTATAACTTCTATCTATCTTGTCATCATAAACTATATGTGAAACTATATTTGAAAGAAATTTTCTGAAAGACTAACAGCTTATTTTACACCTCTTAAACTCGCAACACTGATACTTGCTTACTTAAAGGATGTACAAAATTATTATTACATCAATGTGTTAGAGAAAATTGTATCTCAGTTTACTCACAGACCTTATGTAGCAGTTAATCCTTTATTGCTTTACCGAACGTTGTATAATTAATTGAGTCAATATACAAAGAACAATATAATTTTGGGGGAGTGGACAACATTCAGCAGTATTCAGGGCTTACTCTTAGTACTCAGGGATCACTCTTGGGGCTTAGGGAACCATATGCAGTATCTAGAATTGAATCTCAAGCACCACATTCCTCTCTGTATGGTTATAACATAATTAAAAATATATGCTGTATTAAGTTGAGTGCTTTTTAATATTCTTACTACCTTCATTGCTGCCATCTTGGCCAAATCACTAATCAGCATTGATTTAGGTTTATGGAAATGTCTTCTATGTGAACTTTTTCTCTTTTCTTCTTGTGGTTTATATGCTCATAGTAGCAGATTGAGGATTCTAAAATAAACCTGTTCTGACCTTTTACCATGTTTCTCAGCAAAATTCAAATCCCTATTTGGTCAGTATAGCCCTACTCCTGACCTCTCTAAACGGTTCTTTCAATTTTCTTCCCCTTGTCATTCCATTTTAGCTACTCTGAACTCATTCTTCAGACTTAACAGGAATGCCTGCCTTGGATTTGCCTTCTTGTGTTCTTGCTTCTTGGAATGCTTCCAGTTCCAACATTAATATACCTATTTTCTTCCTCATTTTGGGTTTTTTTTTTTTTTTTCAAGATTACTTCTGTGTAAATTGTCTCTGGTCATTAAATCCCCAGGTTTTTTTTTTTTTTTTTTTCTGTATCAGACATTACTTTACCAGCGTATATACAATTCAGGTTACCCTAGTTGGAAAAAAAATACTCATTTTTGCTGGAATTTAGTTTCTTAATAAATGAACGTCACTGTAACCTTTTTTTTTTTTTAAATCAAATTTAGCTTTTGGACATGTCTTTAAAACTTAAATCCTTCAAGTAAAACCAAGTGAAACAAAGATACTTATGTACTAAGCCAGCTGTAGTTTGTAAGTCAGTCTTTAGGTAAACTAATCAGTTTACTGAAATTCAAAGTCTATGGATTATATGACTCCTTGTCTAATAGTATTTTACCTCTAGAGGCATTAGTAACCCCTAGACATGTCTGTATTTCTCTTTTAATTTATTTTCCTGAAGGTAGATATTCTATCTCTGAACTAAAAAAAAGGGGGAGCTGTTCCCTGTGGAGTCTGTGATTAAGTACGCACAGTTGGAAATTGAGTCCTTGGGAATAGACAAACCGGACAATGTTAATTAGTTTATGAGTGCTACCCCCTCCAACCTGTGGCTTTATCATTTGCAGAACAGGAGGGACAGGGATAGGAAACTTAAAGGGAATGGAGGTAGTAGAAAATTGTCTGTAGGGCAATGGATATTACTCAAAGAAAAAATTCATAATAATCTTTACAAACTCAAATAACCATCCAATTTTTTTGCTGAGTCAATTGTGCAATTTAAAAATAAATACTATTAAAATATTATTGGCAGTCTAAAGACACTTTCTCCCTCTTTTTAAAAGTAACTTTAATAAAAAGCACATATTTACACTTGTGGGCTTTAAAGGAAATAATAGTACTTGTCAAGTTGGAGTACGTAGTATAAGGCACAGCTTTGGATGTGGCTGACATGGATTGGATTCCCAGCATTCTATATGGTCTTCTGATAACTAGGCATGATCCTTTTTAGAGAGCAAGGAGAAAGCCTTGAGTACCACTGGGTATGGCTCCAAAATCAAAGTCATTCATAATTCCTTCATATATTTGGTGATTATATTCAAACTTTTAATTTATAAATATAAAATAATCCAGTTATTTCCTATTTCATGATTTATTTCTTTCACATATCAGGTAAGTATTGCATTTTTGCATATTACTAAGTCTTCTAAACTTCTAACTATATAGATTGATAGGACTCATTTAAGTATTCTATTATTATTAAGCAGTTTTTTTCATTATAATATAAATATAATATATTTCTTTCAATTATAATATAAACACTTAATTTAATTTTAAATAAGAACTAAAAATTGCATGTTGTTATTTAAATTTAAATAAAAAAAATTTTTGGCCACATCCAGTTGTGCTCAGGGCTTACTCCTGGCAATGCTCAGGCAGGGTGCCAGGGATTGAAACTGAGGCCTTGTGCAAGACAAAGTCCTTCGATATTGTACTGTATTTCAGGTCCCTACATTTTAAAAGTTTTAATTTTTCTTCTTAAGAACTTAGTGAATTAAAATAACAGTTGGTTATTACCCATACAAAGAAACTTTTCTTAGCTATCTTGCCAGCAGAAAAGTTTCAAAGACATTTTTGTCAAAAAATTAAATGTTACTATTTGTAATATCGACTAGGCAGTATTATGAGTACACAAATTACAAAGCATGTGTTTGGAAAATAGGATGGGTTTTGCTAGTGGTAAATAATAATTGTTTAGAAAAAATATGCTGCAGTTAGCTAGAGCTAAATGAGAATTATTTGGAACAGAATTAATATGCTGCAGTTGGAGAGTTGGATCAATTTTACGGCTTTTTATTAGTAGGTGGGTATCCCCTCCCCCAGCTTCCTGTTTAATCCACCTGAATGATCAGAACAGCCCACACCTGGAATGGGTGGGTAGAAGAGTCTGCCTGGGTGGGGGGGGGGGAAGAGAGGATAAGAGGGAGAGGCAGCAAAGAAGCAGAGAGAGCAACTGAAGTGAGACTGAGGGAGATAGAAAGCCAGAGGAGCAGAGAGGAAGCTTGGAATAAGCTTAGCATAGAAGCCATATGAGGAAAAGCATATGTTGGATAGGGCTGTGAAATAAAGCTGGCTGACTTCTATGAAACTTAAACTGACAGCCTGTAAAATTATTTCACCATCACTACTACCCTACTCCAGACCCGCCGATGAAAGAGGGTAAAGGTGCCATGTTGAGAAAGGCCTCACCCCAACTCTAGGACTTTAGACTTTATATATTTTAAATTAAAACAATACTAGTATTATTGAGGTGTAGCTCAGTTGAGCTATAAAATGTGGTATTGATTCACATATAGTGAAATATTTATCACAAGTTACATATTCCTCACCTCATAAAATTAATTTTATTGATATGAAAACATCAAAGCTCTGTTTTCAGAGCAACTTGAAGAAAAATGAGATACAGGATTGTTAACTATGGTCACCAAGATATTCAGTATATCCCTAGATTTTTGGGGGGTTTGGGCTATACATGTTGCTTTTAGGCTTACTTTGGGTTCTGTACTCTGCCCACTGCTTCAAATTTTTAGACATACTTGATATCTCTCACTTGTTTTTTCAGTAATAGTTTCGAGTGATATCTCAGCTATCATGATTTGCATTTCCCTAATGAAAATACATGCTGAGTATCTTCTAGTAATCCCATCCTTATCTGAGAGTTTCTATCCAAATTGTTCTTTTCTTTCATTTGCAATTACCTTATAGCCCACTTTCATAGGACACACCCTAAGTAATACACCCCCACACTTAAAAACCAGCAACTGCTGGCCTGTCTAGATCTAATAAACACAGACTTTTCTGGTATTAAATCAAAGTTCCAGCAATCTCTCTTTTATAAACTATTTGAAGCTCACTACTTTAGGTATCTTTTTCTAAAACTTTTTCAGATCTACCATTAGAGTTTCATGAATGAAGACACTGCCAATTATTTAAACTTAATTTTATATCTTATTTTATAACATATGCCCAGAGATTTAGGACCTTAGAGTAACATTGTGCTTCTTATGCCTGGCATAGAAACTGACATACATGCTTAAAAAATATTTATGGTACCATCAAAGAGAGTAAATAAAAATTTCAGGACATAAGCACTTGGAAAACACATCCTTCCAATTAAATTTCCTTCTGTTTTTACTTGCTTGCTGGCCTATTTGTTGTTTTTCTTATAAATTACTCAGAATTAGAATATTTAAACTTCATTCATTCAATATCTTTGCATTCTTAGAGAAAAGAAGCTATAAGAAAATCTAATAAATGTAACATACCTCAACTACAATAAATGTGCTATCTATAACACCACATTTAAAACAATATAAATAATAAAACAATATAAATATCCCTTGATCCATTTCAGATTAATGGCTGGCTATTTTTTGAAGTATTTTTAGGACATGTTCACATATCCAGGTTTATTAGAGAATTGAATTAATTCCTGTATTGGGTAAAAAAATTCCCCATTAAGTATGAATGTGGTCTGGGAGTTTACTGCTAGATTTGTTTTGCTACTGTCTATAATACTTGAAGTCCAAGAGAATTTTCACTAGTTAAATAAGAGATATTTATTTTATACAAATCTTAAGAATTTGTATAAAATGAGATTTATCCACATTTCAAATGACCAATCTTATAGACATACAGTACACAAAAATCTATCTAATTATTATGTTTAATTCATTTCATTTATTTTTAAGAAACACAATCTTTGAGCCACTTTGCATAACAGTGATGTCTTTAAGGAACAAAGGCTATCCTCTACCTGCCAAAGAAAGCTGGTAGGTTAGCCTAATTCTCTAAGTAACTCTCTATAATCAATGGGATGAAGCAAGGTCTAGGTGACGTTTTCTTTCCCAAACATCCACTTTAGGAATGAAAAGTCAAAAACACCTGATGGAGAAATATTACCGAGATGGTCAAGGTTGACTCTGTAAGTGAGTCTATTTTTTGACCTACACCATTGACTTTTCTAATCAGAGCCAATATTCCCCTGAGGACTTTATTCAAGGATTTGTTGGAGGCTCCCAACAAAGAAGGTAAGGAACAAAGGCAGAATTTAATGCTGCAGTGATGGCCTGGAGCATGTAGAGAAAGGACAGGTACCATGAATGCAACCTATTCTGGGTTGAAATTAAGTAAAATTTTCTAACTTTTCTTCAAGGAAGAGACATATCTCCAATTAAACAATTTCATATGGCTCACCCATGTTACAAGCAGAAACAATTATTTTTTGGGTGGAAGGCACACCCAACTGTGCTAAGGGATTACTCCTCAATCTATTCTGGAATCACTGCACATGGTGTTTGGGAAATAGTATGAAGGTGCTGGGATGTGTTCAAATGTAGGTCTATTGAGAGCAAGTCAAGCATTTTATCTGCTGAAATATCTCTCTCTAGATCTAGAAACCATCCTCTGTCCTTGCACTTGAGCAGTTTTCCTTTTGCCATTTTGACAAAATAAAAACAATGGGTCTTGAAAAAACATGAACTGAAAATTTATCATAGTGCAACTACTCAGAAAAGTAACAAAACAATTTAGAAAAAGTAATGGCTTTATCTCTCTAACCTGATATAAGAATGTGATTTTCATTTTCCAGAGATATCTGAAAAATGTAATTATTACAACATTTAAATTTCAAAATAAATTTCAAAATCTCAGAATAATCTGAAAGAAAAATACCTATTTCAATGCTGACAGAGGCTTACTTGAATAAAACAACTTCATGTTATAGATTCAGGAATTTTTAGGAATAATATATATAATATAAAAATGATTTGTTTTTGAAAATAAAACTTATTTGTGATAAAGGAGATGAAATTCAGGAGTTCTATTGTTCTTTACCCTGTGAAATCTTGCCTTTTTCAATCATGCTTTTGATTTATTCCTTTGTGCTCAAGTGATTGATATAGGAAAGATTAGAGATTTATTCAACTAAAAAATATTTTTTTCAAATGCCAAATAAAGTCTGCAGAGGGAAATTGTTTGAGTTCAGAATCAAACTTCCCCCACATGGCGCAGAATTCAAGGACCAGTCTTGGTAATGTAACAAGCAAAAGTGAGTTTTCTTTTTCAGCTAGCTGGAGTCAAAGTCTGTCCAACGCAGTGGACTTTAGACAAAGACCCCAAATAAAATATTCAAGCAATATATATATTTCAGTGCTTTACATGTCAAGCAGCTTCCTGGTATCTATATTAAGTGTACTTTGTAGTTTTTACTGGAACTTATGTCATGACTTTAACCTCCTATTGTTTAATTATTTTTGCATCTCCAGGCATATATCTGGTGAGAACATCCTCTCCTTGGTGTTCTCTGGGCACATCTGATGGGAACATGTTGCCCTTAGCGTTCTGAGGGCACTATCTCCTATTTCAAGGAAGAGTTTGACAACTGCTTATTCTCACACACCCCTCTTTTCTCATTCTACATTGAAGAATCTTCCTCAGTGGGCCTGTGTCTAGGTAGGCATATTTCTGCCACAAAACCATCACTTGCACATAGAGTTAATGTGATTCTTAATGAAAGCCACCAATAAATCTTTAGGCTTTTCAAAGAAAGGTGCATTTTGATTCTTCTATTTATCCAGGTCGCTGGAGGAGAAGGGCCAGTATGGGCCTTAGTGCTTCCTCTATAAGAACAGGTAGGGCTACAGAGGAAATGCGGCCATCATTATCCCTGAATTCTCCTTGCTTCCAGGAGCAGAGATTGTGGGTGGGTTTATGACAGGGGCTGAGGCTCTTCCGAAGGACTCTGGAAACCTTTATATACTGTGGAGGCGAGGGATTTAAAAACCCGAATTCGGAGGTGGAGGCAAATAAGGAGGAGGAACATTAGTTTCAGAGTGAAAATCAATCAGAGAAGGATATACATTAGAATCGGGTAACATGGGGGCGGGGTCGTTTTAAACAGCAGAGATGTCTTTCTTTCAGTTGCCTTCTTATCTCCAGGTCCATCCTTAACTTCTACTGACAGTACCTTTGGAACCCGATAAGTGGAATTTCTTTCTGAGAAACAGGTACCCGGTCCTTGAGAGAAGGCTTGATCCACATTATTAGAGGGGTAGTTTGTGGTTGCCCCATGAGGTCATAGATTAAAGAGCCACAAATAGAAAAAGAAAAACAAAGAAACACAAAAGCAAAGCAACAGATATGGGCAGGAGATGTCAAATACACACTAAATGATGACAACCATATATCATACACACAGTCCTAAGGTCTCTTTCCTGACTACCCTTCTAATCTTACCGAATGGTGTCCATCGTTCCAAGGGAATCCAAAGAGTGTCAGTAACATCTCCCTGCTCACTCTGCTTGCGGCCTCCCAGCTCATCAGCTAGGCACACTGCCAGTCCCAGACTTAGGTATCTTCTTCCCTTTATCTCATAGACTGTCTCCTCAGTGAGACCCAGATCAGACAGGCCTCTGACCACTTTAGTAGCCCCTGTCCAACCGTGGGCTATGAGTAACTTCCTACATCAAGCCGAACTGGACTTCCAACCGAGGGAGGGTTGATCCTGGATGAGCCCCCGAAATGTTAGGTTCTAGAATTGAGCCCTCCACACACACACACCCATGGCGCCAAACTCAAGAATCAGTCTTTATAATGTAACAGCAAAAGGGAGGTTTATTTTTCAGCTAGCTGGGGTCTAAGCCTGTCCAACACAGCGGACCTTAGACAAGTACCTTGAATCAAATATTCAAGCATATGTACATGTGTGGTGTGTGTGTGTGTGTGTGTGTGTGTGTGTGTGTGTGTGTGTGTGTGTGTGTATAAAGCTACAGTTTTAACATTTGCTTTAAATTTCAAGGAGCCTCCTGGTACCTATTCTAAGCACTTTGTAGGTTTTTTTTTTTTTGGTTTTTGGGTCACACCCAGCAGTGCTCAGGGGTTACTCCTGGCTGTCTGCTCAGAAATAGCTCCTGGCAGGCTCGGGGGACCATATGGGACACCGGGATTCGAACCAACCACCTTTGGTCCTGGATCTTGCAAGGCAAGTGCCGCTGTGCTATATCTCCGGGCCCCACTTTGTAGTTTTTACTGGAACCTGCGTCATGACCTTAACTTCCTGTAATTTAATTATTTTTGCCATCTCTGAGCATATATCTGGTGGGAACATCCTCACTTCTGTGTTCTTGAAGAACACTAGCCTAAATCTTGGACCCATCTTGGTGAGAACATCCTGTCAAAAAGGGGATTTGACAACTGCTTATTCTCAGGAAATGATGCCTCAAGCAAATAGTTTGGAAATGTGATTGTTGAGATAATGTTGAGGACCTTATGAGAATAAGTTCATTATTTCACTTTAAATCTAATTTGTTATGCAATGTTTGTAGTTACACACCTAACTGTAAATTTTATGTAAACTTTTTCTCCTTTCCTTCTATAGTTGACTCTAGCAGGCAGAAAAGCTTTAATGAAGTTTATTTTTTTTTAAATGATGATCATTGAGCACAGTTGATTTTCTAAATTTTCTTTCTTTCTTTTTATTTCTTTTTTTTTTTGGGGGGGTCACACCTGGTAGCTCTCAGGTGTTACTCCTGGCTCTATACTCAGAAATAGCTCCTGGCAGGCTCAGGGGACCATATGGGATGCTTGGATTTGAACCAACCTTCTGCATGCAAGGCAAACGCCTTACCTCCATGCTATCTCTCTGGCCTAAATTTTCTTTCTTCATAATACCATGGCTTTAAATTTAGAGAATTAATAGATTAGTTCAAAACAAAAACAGACTCCAAACAATGGTCTCCATATTTCTCCATATATCTAGATACTTGGAAGAAAATCACTAGGAGCAGCTTAGCCTATTATACTGTGTGCAATTATATTTCATAAGTAGTACTTTCAGAGAGTCCCATTATTTATAGAAAATTTGACCCAAAAAGATACAATCACCAAAGAAACCTGTAGTGAGGGTAGTCAAGACCATACACCAAGAATACAAGCTCTGTAGATTCCATAATTAATTATAAAAAAATACTGGACCCCTGGAACTGTTGGGAAAATTGTTAGGAGGATGTACTATGGATTCAATTTATTAAAAGCAATATGAATGGTGTAAAGAAAGTTTCTTTTATTTTGTTTTCATTATTTGTGGCATCAAGCCAAAACCAGAGGTGGTCAGGCTCTAAGCTGGAAATCACTTTCAGTGGTAGAACTCAGGTGAACACAGGGTGCCAGGAATTGAAGGTGAATCTTCCACGTGTACAGCATATACTCAGCCCATTGAACTATTTCTCTCAGCTAGAGATTTCTCATTTTTTCTTAGTCCTATCTTCTGTTTTTTTTTTCTTTTAAAAATATAATTTATTCAAGTTTTAGTTGGACACAGTCTCTTATGCAGAAACTAAATTTTCCAAGTTTCCTTGCATGGCCCGTAGGACATTATATTTATAAATACAAAATAAAATATTTAAATGATATCATTAAATTAACTTGTGAGTGGGAGTATCATTTAAATTTTTCCATTCTTTTAAACCTTTAAATATATGAAATACAATAAATTGTAAGAAAATTGAAATATTAACATTAGATTAAGTTTTATATGTATTTATTTTTATTATTGAGTAAACAATACTAAATTTTAGATAAAAATGTAATTAGTCTGGTAGGCTGCAATGTAGCTTCGGGTAGCTGAAGCTATTAACACTTCAGATTTTCAACTAGGCATGAAAAAAATGTGACCTTCCAATAGGTCTGAATCACTGGCTAATTCACTGATGCCTACACTTTACATGCTCTATTCATCAAATCCCTTGGCAGATGACAGCTAGCAGAGACAAGAGATAATAAATTCTTCTCCACAAAACAATTGAAGCTGTATACAGTGTCAATTGACTCATCTGTTCTTTGTTCTTGAAGAACAAGTGGGGGCTTTTCACTTCAGAGATCATAGTACCTTATCTCTGAGGTCTTTATAATTCCAGACTAATCCTGGGAACCACATTTTTTTTTATTAATTCTGACCTTTAGCAAAGAGAGAACAAATGAATAAAAATGAAGATAACTGTAGATAAAAATAAATGCTTAAACACTGGTCTTCTCATTTACATGAGGCGAATTACTAATCAAACACAAAAACTAATGAAATGAAAATTTTCTTAGCACCACATAACTTTTATTAGGACACAAGCCAGTAGTTTAACATACTCTAATATTTTACATGTAGCTAAGTTTTTAGCTAAATACCCTGTTTTCTTAATGCCCTATACAATTTGGATTGAGTTTCAACCAGATTTTCAGAATATTTATAAACAATCTGAATATACAATATTTGATTTTGGGAACCTGATGTGATGGTGACAAGATAGAAAATGTGAGTTCAAATACACTTGTTAGAGAGTGCTTGCTTAAGTAACAGAAGAAGTAATCTAAAAAAAAACCTAAGTATTTAATTCATTTTCATTTTGTCTAAATCATCTGATCATTTTGAGATTGTTTTTTTTTTATTTAGAAAATCTTTTGCAAAACCCCCACAGAATTTTATATCTAGAAAATTGTATTTTTGAACTGAAGAGTGCCAGCTAAAGAATTCTACAAGTAGCAGTTAATTGAGTAAGTCTAGAAAAATTAGAACCAAGTGGAACATTTTTAAAGGTTTAGAGTATACATACATTAGATGTAGCCTTTGCTTCTCATATACTCGTAACAAGATTTTTAAAAGTATAGTTGAATTAAATAGAAATGTTTGAAGAAGCCTAGTGTTGAAACTTGACTGAAAAAGTTGTTAGTATTGTAAAGTTTATATGAATTAAATAGGGTTTTCTGGAACACTAATTGGTATTATCAAGAAAAGTGACTACTTGTTACTGGCTATTTTTAGGTTAAACACAGATTATCTTTCAGTATCTATTGGGCAGCTATACTAGAATAAATAGTCAAAGTCTCTATCATCTTTCATAATTTCACTACACCAAAATATATCTGTACCTCCAAATAAATCTACAATTGTTCTTGACTATTGGGAGATCCACAATACTAAAGAAACTTTGGTTAAATCCATGGATAATGTGAAAGTTTGAAAAACCTGAAAACTCATCTCACATTAATTCCTCCTAACTTAATAAGCATTCTATATATTTAGATGTAACCTTTGGTTACCAAATTCTATGGTTACTGCTCCTTCTCTTCTAGGACTTAACAACTACTTGTTTCTGTTGTCATCTTTACTTAAATTATTATTTCTTAGTAGAACATTTGAAACTTTTCTTTCAAAAGTTTTCCTGACTCACATGATTTATTCAAATTTATTCTCTATAATGCTATCATACATAAGTTTCATTCTAAGGTACACATATGATTAAATGATCAAAAACTCAGTCTTTGTCTGGACTTAAAATTGGCTTCCATTCAAATCAATTAGGACATTTTAAAAAATAATACTGATATCTGGGAATCGATCTCAAGACTGATTTAATTAGTTTGGGATGCAGTCATACATCAGGAGTATTGATTATTATGGTGTCCAGGACTGAGATTCTATGGAAAGCTGTACAGCAGAAAATAAGTAAGGGAATCAGAACAAATTGAGCATCCTCTTTGCTTTGCTACTTATTAGCTTTGTGACCCATAGGTTTCATCATCTATGAAGTGAGAATAAGACAGTATCTCATTAGAGTAAAGGGAGAATTAAAGATGGTAGTGCATTTCAAGTGTTTTGCAAAGTGTATAACAAGAAGTAAGAAGTATAATTGATTTAGTTATCATTATCCTCATTACAGTGATTTTCATCATCACTATCATAATTAATATAAATAATCATCATCATTACATCCTGTTTCTCAACAGGGCTAAAATCAGCGTGCATTGTATGACCCAGAGCCTTATCCTAAATGTTTAGAACTTCTGACTGCTATCTTCCAGTTACACTATCTTCCAAAATGCCCATCCACTAGGTTTGGAATGCATTTCCTGAATTCCCAGCTGCCTCTTTTTCCGCTTACTTTTTCTTAAAGAAACATAAAACAATCACATTTATCTAAAACTAGATAAAGATTTAGTCACAGTGTTCATCCTATTACTTCTGCTTGAAATAATCCTATGTTCTCCATTTGGCTAGTTAGTGTTAACTCCTAATTGAAGTTTTTTTGATACTGTCTTTTTTTAGTCAATATTTCCTAGTTACCCATGCTTCTTCATCATTTGCAAATATTGCACATTCCTTAGTAAGAAATGTCTTCTCTAAACTGTGATTGTAGTTATTTTCTATTCTTTTCTTTACATATATGTTTACTTAATATTTATATCAAAATTTCTAAGGATACACCAGTTTGTATGGGGCTTCTCTGAGGTTAAACATATCAAATAGGGGCCAGAGTGATAGCACAGTGGTAGGGCATTTGTCTTGCATGCTGCTAATCCAGTACAATCCAAGGTTGGATCCCTGGCATCCCATATGGTCCTCCAAACCAGGAGCGATTTCTGAGATCATAGCCAGGAGCGTAACCGGGTGTGGCCCCAAAACAAAAACAAAACAAAACAAAATATCAAATAGACAGCTCAAATACACAAACTATTTTTCCTTCTAAAGTTCTTTTACTATACATGCTTAATTATGTATTCAAAACATATTTACTTAAGTATGTATTTAATATATAATACAATTCAACTCATTTTATATGTTATAAGATAAAATTAATGTTACAAAAGTTAAATTAACAACTAGCTTTTTTTTAGGGAGATGGGGCATTGGTGGTGGGAATGTTGCACTGGTAAAGGGAGGTATTCTTTTTATGACTGAAACCCAATTACAAACATGTTTGTAATCATGGTGCTTAAATAAAGATAATATAAAAAATACTAGTTTTTTTCTTGATTTTATATTCAATGCTTTTGCCAATGTACCATTGGATTATCATGTTGTGAGGTTTCCTCTATGTGTCTCTTTCTCTTCCAATGACAGTATGATTTTTGTTTGTTTGTTTTGTTTTGTTTTCGGGCCACACTTGTTTGATGCTCAGAGGTTACTCCTGGCTAAGCACTCAGAAATTGCTCCTGGCTTGGGGGGGACCATATGAGATTAAACAGCGGTCCTTCCTTGGCTAGCGCTTGCAAGGCAGACACCTTACCTCTAGTGTCACCTCGCCAGCCCCAACAGTATGATTTTTTTAGGAAAGGTCTCATGTATCGTTCACACTTGCATTACAGTGACAGCACTGCTCAATAATTTCCTTGTTGCTGACTAGCTCTTGTGGTCCAGATGCATTAGAAGGCTTCTCAAAGAACCATACATGAGGCCTTTCCTAAAAAATTATACTGTCATTGGAAGAGAAAGAGACACATAGAGTGGATGTTAGGGCGGTAGAATATGAAGAAATGAGAGCACACACAAATGTGTGTGGAGAGCAGCATTTTGTTTAATATCCAGACTAGGGTTATTTTTTTAACAAGGGGTACATTGCCAGTCAAAAGTATAAAAAGAATGTTCACATTTTGTTTCTATGCAAAGTAAAACAGAAACCAGTGTACATTGTTTGATCTTTTAAATGATATACATGGCTCTAGGTGGTTGGTAACCTTAGAATAGAATACAATTCAGTTAGGAGCCCAGATGATAAAAGGAATGTAAGTTTTAACATCTCAAAGTAGTTCCTCCCTGACCAGTCCTTAGGTGTCCTACTGATGTAAATTAAGAAATTATCAAGAAGCCAGGTATCCTATATCAAATTTCCCTTATCTAAAAGAAAAGGTTTCTAGCTCTAGGGGCTAAGACTAACTTTCTAAGGACTGGTTTTGAAAGAGATAAACTTATATGAAAGGGGTACAGAATCTATCCTTGAAAAGATTATGTGTTTATTTTTATAATACTATGAATATTATTTTTATGCTTTTGTGTTGTTATCCCCAAACCACCAAAGTACCAGAATCCCTTCACCATTATCACAATGTTCCTTCTCTTTCCACCTTATCACCTTCAGATTGTAATTTTGTTGACTATCTCAGAGCTGTTTTCACTGACAAATGTCTAATATCTTGCTTTATTCCTTTATATTCCCTAAATGATTGAAAGAATGTAACATCATTCATAATTATACTCTCTAATTCCATCCACTTTGTAGGCCAACTAAAAGACTTCATCTATTCTTATGTGGAATAGTATTCCAATTGATGCATATACCATTTTTACCTAATTATCTATTGTTTGAGCACTTAGAATATTTTCATATCATATAAATAAAGCTGCAATCAGCAAATTTTTACATATATATTTTGTAATGGATACTTTCATGTTTTAGTGGTAGTTTTCCAGGAGTAGACTTCTAGGATCTTACTGAAGATGTATTCTTAATTTTATTGAGAAGACTTCAGTCTATTTTTCAGAGAATAAATCAAGCAACAACATACCAGGAATTGATAAGAATGACTTCTTAACATATTTCCATCAACACTTACTATTTCTGGACTTCATGAATTTAGACTATATTCTTATGACTTATAATTGGTTGTGTTGTGATACCTAGACAATTCTTTTCTAAAAAAATCTTTTCCAAATATTCTGATTGCATAGAACACACTAACAGTCTAGGTCTAGTAAAAAAGTTACTAGAAATGGACTGGCCTTGGCTGGCTCTGATTAAATCCTGAGCATTTCTTATGGTTCTCTAAGCACCACTAAGAGTGATCATCAAGTGAAAATCCCAAGTAAATCTAGACCATTGCTGAGTGTAGGCCCTCAAAAACCCAAACAAACAAAAAATGTTTCTAGACTTAATAAAATAACCAAAATTCATAAAAATAAAAATTGGTAAGTTGAAAAATAACAGAACTAATTTTTGAAAGACTTTTTAATTTAAAAAATTGCATCATATATTTGACATAACTGATCATAATACATTTGAATTTGGAGTTTGTTTTGTTTTGTTTTGGGGCCACACACAGTGACACTCAGTTGTTACTCCTGGCTATGTGCTCAAAAATCTCTCCTGGCTTGGGGGACCATTTGGGGTGCTGGGGATTGAACCAAGGCTCGTCCAGGGTCAGCCACATGCAAGGCAAACACCATACCACTGTTCTATCTATCCTTGGGCCCTGATCGTAATACATTTGTTTCAAAATGAGGGAAAGAAAGCTTAAAAAATAATAGAAAGTATAAAGAAAAACTAAAAAATAAAATGAAAGAGAAGAAAAAAGAAAGAAGAAAACGTTCAGTAACAAGTATATTTGTGAAAATTATTGTATCTCCAATAAAGTCATTAATACAATAGTAGTTTTATCAAAATTCTTTTTTAAAGATAAGGGATAAAAATACAATATAAAAGGTGTGTTGTGGCAGTTGATGATCTTTGAATAGGCACAGCAATATGTGAGGGAGATAGAAAGGAAAAATCTTTGGCCTAAAAACAGGGAGACTTTACCCATGAAATATCCTGGCATAAGACAACATCGGGTTCTAGGCATACTAAATTGTCCAACCCGAAAGTCTTTCTCTGTGGTCCAGTATAAGCTCTTCACAATCACATGGTTGAGATTTCCCACGGGTTAACAGCAGTTGAGGATAGAATTAGTACACTGGAAGATGAGATGAATAACAACTCCATACAGCAGAAGAAATTGGAAAAAAAGCCTTAAAGCAAATGATCAAACAATGGGAAATTTACTCAAAGAATGGGAACAAAAAAATAGAAGTCTATGATAAGCTCAACAGAAACAACTTAAGAATCATTGGAGTCCCAGAGACCCAGGAATAAAATCTCCAGGAAGAATCAACTGTCAAGAACATTATTAAAGAGAAATTACCAGAGCTAATGAATACATATGATCAAATCCTGCATGCCCGAAGAATACCAACTAAAAGAGACCCCAGAAAAAACACCCCAAGACACATCCTAGTCTCAATGACAAATCCACAGATAGAGACAGAATTCTGAAAGCAGTAAGATCGAAAAGAGAAATTACATTCAAGGGAACATCCTTGAGATTTACTGCAGACATGTCACCAGAAACACTCAAGACCAGAAGGCAGTGCTGAGACATACTGACAAAACTCAATGAAATAAATGTTTCACCTAGAATATTGCATCAAGCAAAACTCACTTTCAGGTTTGAAGGAACAATACATGGTTTCACAGACAAACAACAGCTCAGAAATTTTACAGACTCAAAACCATTCTTAAAAGAAAACCTGAACGGCCTACTTTAAGACAAGACTGACCAACAGACACACCAAACTTCGATATAAAGATGGCACTAACTCCCAGAACAATTCTTTCTCTCAATGTCAATGGACTAAATGCACCAGTTAAGAGACACAGAGTGGCTAAAAGGATCAAAAAACTCAATCCAACCTTCTGCTGCCTACAAGAAACACATCTGAATAGTCAGAACAAACATAGACTCAAAATAAAAGGCTGGAGGAAAATCCTCCAAGGAAACAAGACCCATAAAAAAGCTGGAGTGGCCATACTAATATCAGATGATGCAAACTTTATACTTAGGAAAGTTGTAAGGGACAAAGATGGACATTTTGTATTAATCAAGGAGTACATACAGCAGGAAGAAATCACTCTCCTAAACATATATGCACCGAATGAGGGGCCAGCAAAATATTTAATAAAATTGTTGACAAATCTGAAAAATAATATCAATAACAACAAAAAGGGTAATCAAAAACTACTTTGAGAAACTCTATGCCACTAAAAATGAAAACGTGGAAGAAATGGATAAGTTTATGGACTCTTATAATCTTCCATGGTTGAAGGAAGAGGATGTAGCATATCTAAACACACCCATCACTATTGAGGAAAGTAAGATAGTAATCAAATGTCTGCCTAAAAACAAAAGTCCAGGCCCAGATAGATTTATTAATTAATTCTTTCAAACCTTTCAAGAGGAACTTCTACTAATCCTGGCAAGACACTTTCATAAAATCGAAAAAACAGGAACACTTCCAAATAGCTTTTATGAAGCCAACATCACCTTGATACCTAAACCAAACAGAGATGCTACCAAAAAGAAAATTACAGACCATATCACTGATGAATGCAGATGTGAAGATCCTCAACAAAATCCTGGCAAATAGGATTCAATGCCTCATTAAGAGTATCATCCACTATGATCAAGTAGGTTTCATCCCAGGAATGCAAGGATAGTTTAATATCCGTAAATATATCAAAATCATATACAACATCAACAACAAGAAAAATAGAAATCACATGATAATATCAATAGATGCAGAGAAAGCATTTGATAAGGTCCAACACCCATTCTTGATCAAAACTTTCAGCAAGATGGGAATGGAAGGAACCTTTCTCAATATAGTTAAGGCCATCTACCACAAGCCAGAGGCAAATATTGTCCTCAATGGAGAAAAACCGAAAGCCTTTCCTCTAAATTCTGGCACAAGACAAGGCTGTCCTCTCTCACCACTCCTATTCAACATAGCACTGGAAGTACTAGCTATAGCGATTAGGCAAGAAAAAGATATCAAGGGAATCCATATAGGAAAGGAAGAAGTCAAGCTCTTGCTGTTTGCAAATGACATGATACTCTACCTAGAAAACCCTACAGTCTCTATGAAAAATCTTCTAGAAACAATAGACTCATATAGCAAGGTGGCAGGCTACGAAATTAACACACAAAAATCAATGGCCTTTCTATACACCAATTGTAATAAGGAAGAAATAGACGTTAAGAAACAATCCCATTCACAATACTGCCACAAAAACTCAAATATCTTGGAAACAACTTGACTAAAAATATGAAGGACCTATACAAAGAAAACTATAAAACTCTGCTCCAAGAAATAAGAGAGGACACATGGAAATGGATGTACATACCCTGCTTATGGATTGGCAGGATTAACATCATCAAAATGGCAATACACCCCAAGGCATTATACAGATTTAATGCAATCCCTCTAAAGATACCCATGACATTCTACAAAGAAGTGGGTGAGGCACTTTTGAAATTCATTTGGAACAATAAACACCCTAGAATAGCTAAAGCAATCATTGTGAAAAGTAATATGGGAGGAATTACTTTCCCCAACTTTAAACTGTACTACAAAGCAATAGTTATAAAAACAGCATGGTATTGGAATAAATACAGGCGCTCAGATCAGTGGAATAGGTTGAATACTCAGAGAATGTTCCCCAGACATACAATCACCTAATTTTTGATAAAGGAGCAAGAAATCCTAAATGGAGCAAAGAAAGCCTCTTCAACAAGTGGTATTGGCACAATTGGTTAGCCACTTGTAAAAAAATTAAACTTAGACCCCCAGCTAACATCATGTACAAAGGTTAAACCCAAATGGATGAAAGACCTTGATATCAGACCCGAAACCATGAGATATATAGAACAACACGTAGGTAAAACACTCCAGAACATTGAGACTAAAGGCATCTTCAAAGAGGAAACTGCTCTCTCCAAGCAAGTGAAAGCAGAGATTAACAGATGGGAATATATTAAACTGAGAAGCTTCTGCACCTCAAAAGAAATAGCGCCCAGGATACAAGAGCCCCCCACTGAGTGGGAGAAACTATTCACCCAATACCCATCAGACAAGGGGCTAATCTCCAAAATATACAAGGCACTGGCAGAACTTTACAAAAAAAAAATCTAATCCCATCAAAAAATGGGGAGAAGAAATGGACAGACTCTTTGACAATGAAGAAATACAAATGGCCAAAAGACACATGAAAAAAATGCTCCACATCACTAATCATCAGGGAGATGCAAATCAAAACAACTATGAGGTACCACCTAACACCCCAGAGATTGGCACACATCACAAAGAATGAGAACCAGCAATTTCCCGGGATGTGGAGAGAAAGGAACTCTTATCCACTGCTGGTGGGAATGCCATCTAGTTCAACCTTTATGGAAAGCAATATGGTGATTCCTCCAAAAACTAGAAATTGAGCTCCCATATGACCCAGCTATACCACTCCTAGGAATATACTCTAGGAACACAAAAATAGAATACAAAAATCCCTTCCTTACACCTATATTCATTGCATCACTATTTACCATTGCAAGACTCTGGAAACAGCCAAGATACCCTTCAACAGATGAATGGCTAAAGAAACTGTGGTACACATACACAATGGCATATTATGTAGCTGTCAGGAGAGATGAAGTCATGAAATTTTCCTATACATGGATGTACATGGAATCTATTATGCTGAGTGAAATAAGTCAGAGAGAGAGAAAGATGCAGAATGGTCTCACTCATCTATGGGTTTTAAGAAAAATGAAAGACATTCTTGCAATAATAACTTTCAGACACAAAAGAGAAAAGACCTGGAAGTTACAGCTCCCCTCTTGAAGCTCACCACAAACAGGGATGAGTTTCGTTAGAGAAATAACTATCCTAATAATGAGAATGTACGAGGGAAATAGAAAGCCTGTCTAGAGTACAGGCGGGGGTTGGGTGGGGAGGAGGGAGATTTGGGACATTGGTCATGGGAATGTTGCACTGGTGATGGGTGGTGTTCTTTACATGACCGAAACCCAAACACAATCATGTATATAATAAAGTTGTTTAAATAAAAAAAAAGAGTACATGCTACTACATCTGGGACCCCAACGAGTATCAACTAAAAGTGACTCAAATAAAAACAACTCAAGACACATTCTAGTTACAATGAGATAAACCACAGCAGAAATAGATATTGAAAGTTGCAAGATCAAAAAAGGAAATTACATTTAAAAGAGCATCCTTGGGATCGGAGGGGTGGCGCTAGAGGTAAGGTGTCTGCTTTGCAAGCGCTAGCCAAGGAAGGACTGCGGTTTGATCCCCCGGTGTCCCATATGGTCCCCCCAAGCCAGGGGCAATTTCTGAGCGCTTAACCAGGAGTAATCCCTGAGCATCAAACGGGTGTGGCCCAAAAAAACAAAAACAAAAAAAAGTAAAAAATAAAAGAGCATCCTTAAAATTTACAACAGATTTATCACAAGCACTCCTTCAGGCCCAAAGGCAGTGGTGAGATATGAAAAAACTCAATGGAATTAATTCCTGACACTGAATATTTTACCCAGGCAGACTCTCATTCAGATTTGAAAGAAAGATAACCAGTTTCAGGGATAAACAACACCTCAGGAAATTTACAGACTCAATATCAATTATAAAAGACAAACTGAAGGGGTACTTTAAGGCAAGACAAACTGAATAAACACACCAAACTTCTACCAAAAAAAACTCACAAAATTCCCTGGACAATATTCTCTATAAATATCAGTGGACTAAATGCACCAATTAAGAGACAGTGACAAAATGATTCAGAAAATTGAATCCGACATTCTGCTGCCTACAAGAAACACATCTGAGTAATAAGAACAAAGAGACTCAAAGTCAAAGTCAAAGACAATCCTTCCAGAAAGCAACTCCCTTTAAAAGGCTGTGTTGGCCATACTAATATCAGCATTGACTTCACATTTTAAAAGATTATGAGACAGAGATGATTATTTCTTAATAACCAAGAAATATTTACATCAGGAAGAAACAACATTTTGTTCTGTTTTGCTTTGGGGACATACCTAGCAGCACGCAGGATTACTTCTGTCTCTGTGTTCAGAAATCACTCATGACAGGGAACCATATGGGATGCTGGTGATCTAACTTGGGCCAGCTGCATACCAGGCACACACCCTTTCTGCTCTGATAATTCTTGGCTCTAGAAACCACACTTCTACACATATATGAACCTATTAAGTGGCCAGCAAAATTCTTAAAACAACTGTTAATAGACTTGAAGAAAGTATAAGTAGAAACAGAACAGAAGTTGAAGACTTGGATACCACTCAGTCACCTCTTAATAAATCAACTAGGTTAAAACTCAACAAGGACATGCTGGCTTTGCAGGAAGAAACAGAAGAGAGGGGCTTGGTGTATATATGCTTTTAACCCCCCAAATGTCAAATACATATTTTTCTCCAATGCAACATAGAATATTCTTCAGGATAGATCATACGCTTGGCCACAAAATATACTTCTAGATATTCAAAAGAATAGTACTATCTTCTCAGACCATGATGCACTAAAAATAGAAGTGGATTAAAGCATAAATAGAGAAATAACTTTAACACCTGAAAATTAAAGAGTTAACAATCAGTGGGTCAGAGAGGAAATCCAAAGATTCCTGGAAACAAATTAGAATGAGGACACTAATAATCAGAATTTGTGGGATACAGAAAAACTGGTATTAAGAAGAAAATTCATAGCTTTGCAATAATTCATTGGGAAAGAAGCAAAGGTCACATAAATAATTTTACATGGTTTAAGAAATTGGAAAAGGACCAACAAAATTATTTGAAAGAAGGCATGTGGAAAAAATAATAAAACTTAGAGCAAAATTTAATGAGCTGGAAACTTTGCCCAAAACATAAAATCAAAACTCAATTTAAAAGATAAATGAAAGCAAATGTTGATTCTTCAAAAAATATACAACATTAATATACCATTAACAAAACTCACAAAGAGAAGTATATTTATAGACAACCTTAATAAACCATATCAGAAATAAAAGGGGGATGTCACAACAAACACTATGGAAATTCAATGGACAGATTTTACTTTGAGAATCTTTATGCAAAATTAAACCAAAATGATATAGAATAGGGCCAGGAGAGATAGCACAGCGGCGTTTGCCTTGCAAGCAGCCGATCCAGGACCAAAGGTGGTTGGTTCGAATCCCGGTGTCCCATATGGTCCCCCGTGCCTGCCAGGAGCTATTTCTGAGCAGACAGCCAGGAGTAAACCCTGAGCACAGCCGGGTGTGACCCAAAAACCAAAAAAAAAAAAAAAGATATAGAATAAATTAACAGACATATCATTATTGAGGGATTTTAAATGGTAATCAAAAATCTTCCCCGCATCAAAAGCCCAGGCTAAGATGAATTCACAAATTAAAATTTTTCAAGCCTTGAAGAGGACATACTACCATTTTTTCTCAGGCTAGTATAGGAAATAAGAACAGCGACACTCCTAGTTTCTAAAGCTAAGATCACCTTAATACCAAAAGCAGACAAACACCACAAAAAAATAAAAGAGAGAGAAAATTATAGATTGATATTCCTGATGAACACAGATACAAAGTTCCTCAGCAGAATATTAGAAATAGAATCCAATAGTTCATCAGGAAGTTCATACACTACAACCAAGTAGTATTCATCTATATTTTGCAAGTATGATTTAACATATGCAAATAAATCAATATGTTATACCTTATTAATAAAAATTTAATACAGATAACCTTATCAATAGATGAAGAGAAAATGTTTGGCAAGATCCAGCACCCAGGCACGATAAAAAAAATCTCAAAAGAGAAGCAGTTTTCCTCATTATATTTAATTAATTTACCACAAGACCACAGCAAACATACTTAGTTGCAAAAAGCAAAAAGCTTTTCCTCTTAGTCTGACACAAGATATGGTCTCACTACTTCGATTCAAAATAGTAGCAAGACTGACTGTGATAATCCTGATTGGGCAAAACTTATCCTGGGACCAATAAAAAAAAAACCCTAGTTAAGTATTTGGCATATAATCTTTACAAAAACCAAGATCTCTAATTCTAGAAGTCTGACTGAGACAACTGCAACTGAGCAGAACTTCTGGAAACATAATGGTAGACTCTATCCAAGCTTCGTCCTAGGATTAGTGCAACAACCAAGATCACCAATTACAGAAGAGTGTTAAAAACAACAATGATGGAACTAGCACTATAAAGAAAGACTCCATTCTAGGCTTCATCCTATGACCTGTGCAAATACCAAGATCTTTAGTAACAGAGGCCTGATTTTATCATCCACAATTGAGCAGAAAGTTTCCAGACACCACAAAAGGTCCTAGGGGAGAGTAAAAGAGCATGTACAAAGCCTGTATTTAGTCACATGAGAGTATACTGAAAAGGACAGAGAAACATTGTATCTCATAGGCCAAGGAAATTCCCTTTCTAATCTCCCCAATATTTACTGTGCCTGTCTATGCAAAAAAAAAAAAAAAGAATCACAAATTTTTTGTTATTGTTGTTGTTATTTGTTTTTTTTTCTTTTTTTTTTGTTTTGTTTTGTTTTTATTTTAGGACTGTGGTTATTGTTTGGCTGTTGTCTTCATTGCTGCGGTGCTTTTCTGTTTTGCTTTTTTTGTATAGTTGCTATGTTTTTCTTCCTTTTTCCCTTTCTTATCTTAAGTTTTTATTTATAGCATATGGAAGGATTCTTCCCATTTTTTGCTAGTTTAATTTTTGCCCTCTTTTTCCCCTTCAAACAGAACCACACAACTTGAACCATCTTATTCTGCCTCATAAATTGAGGGGAAATAATGGAGGGTACCAAGACCAAACAGTCTTATGATCATTGAGTAGAAATAAAAAATGACCAGACTTAAACATTAAATTCAAAGAAAACGATAATAGAATCAATACCCAATCTACAACAAGCTAGACACAGAGGGGACCACTTATACTAGCAACCCAAGAGGCAAATGAGGAGAATATGGGATGTATGCTGGGAACAGGGGTGGAGGGAGGACAGCATTGATGGTGGGAAAGGCCCTGATTCAATGTCACTATATACCTAAAAGTATTACTGTGAAAGATTTGTAGTCCACTTTGGTCAAAATAAAAATTATTTAAAAAAACCCCAATAGCCTTATACACCAATAATGATAGAGAAGAAATGGACATTAAAATATCAACCCCATTTACATAGTGTCACACAAACTCAAATATCTTGGAGTCACCTTAACTGAAGATGTGAAGGACCTATACAAAGAAAACTACAAAACCCTGCTTCAAGAAGTAAGAGAGGACATGCTGAAATGGAAACATATACCCTGCTCATGGATTGGCAGGATTAACATCATTAAAATGGCAATACTCCCCAAAGCATTGTACAGATTTAATGTAATCTCTCTAAAGATACCCATGACATTCTTCAAAAAAAGTGGGTCAAACACTTCTGAAATTGATCTGGAACAATAAACACCCACGAATAGTTAAAGCAATCTTTGAGAAAAGGAAGATGGGAGACATTACTTTCTGGAATTTTCAATTGTATTACAAAGCATTAGTTATCAAAACAACATGGTATTGAAATAAAGACAGATACTCAGACCAGTAGAATAGGCTTAAGTATTCAGAGAATGTTCCCCAGACATACAATAATTTATTTTTGATAAAGGGGCAAGAAATCCAAAATGGAGCAAGGAAAGCCTCTTCAACAAGTGGTATTGGCACAACTGGTTAGCTACTTGCAAAAAAGTTAACTCAGACCTCCACTTAACACCATGTACGAAGCTAAAACCCAAATGAATGAAAGACCTTAGTATCAGATCTTAAACCATAGGTATCTAGAACAACACATAGGTAAAACATTCCATGACACTGAGACTAAAGACATCTTCAAGGAGGATACAGCACTCTCCAAACAAGTGGAAGCAGAGATAAACAGATGGGACCATATTAAGCTGAGAAGCTTCTGCATCTCAAAGGAAATAGTGCTTAGGGTACAAAAGCCACCACAGAATGGGAGAAACTATTCATCCAATACCCATCAGATA
This sequence comes from Suncus etruscus, assembly GCF_024139225.1. NCBI lineage: Eukaryota > Metazoa > Chordata > Mammalia > Eulipotyphla > Soricidae > Suncus > Suncus etruscus. The sequence goes on from NC_064848.1 coordinate 90,586,665, forward strand.
AAGGGCTAATATCCAAAATATACAAGACTTGGACAGAACTTTACAAGAAAAAAGATCTAATCCCATCAAAAAATGGGGAGAAGAATTGAAAAGACACTTTGTCAAAAAAAGAAATACAAATGGCCAAAAGACACATGAAAAAATGTTCCACATCACTAGTCATCAAATCCAAGCAACTATGATATACCATCTCATGGCACAAAGATTGGCACACATCACAAAGAAAGAGAACATGCAGTGCTGGTGGACATGTGGAGAGAAAGAAACTCTTATTCACTGCTGGGGGAATGCTGTCTAGTCCAGCCTTTATGAAAAACAAATGGAGATTCCTCAAAACACTGGATATTGAGCTCCCATATGATCCAGCTATATCACTCCTAGTGATATACCCTAGGAACACAAAAATACAATTGAAAAATATCTTCATCACACCTATATTTATTGTAGCACTATTTACAATAGCCAGAGTCTGGAAACAACAAAAATACCCTTCAACAGAGGAATGTTGTAAAGAAATTGTGGTACTTGGGTAGAGTTCTTGCAGTGGGAATCCTTTTGGACTTAAGTCCAGTATCAAGCCACAGTCCACATTAGGGAGAGATGATAAGAGGGGCCACATAGCATGAGTCAGTAGGGGTGTTGGTTGTATTTTCTTGCCAGGAATGAGGTGTGGGTTGGGTGGGTGTCTCTTCACTTGGGTACTGGTTGTTGGGTAGGAAGTTGGTCTTGATGCCTAATGGATTAAAGAACAGAGGGTGAAGAGTTTAAATAAGGTGGGAATCAGGGGGTGGGATTGAGGGGTGAGGGGGATAGTTGATCTCTGAAAGGGGAGGGGTTAATATATGGGAGGGGCTATAAAGGCTATAGGTATGGGTTGTTTATATTTTAGGTATGAGTTGTTTATATATTAATCCTCTCAAGAGGATTCCTATCTCTTTGTGCCCTTGACCCACATATACATATATAGAAGTTAACATTATATATATGTATATATTAATGAAAATGTATATATTAATGAAAAGAGATGGAGAGGGTAAGAGATAAGCTGAGTACAGAAAGATTGGTAAATATAGTATGTTTGTAAGGTAAAGAAAGTTGTAGATCAAACATTTGGATACATATAAGTTCTATCATCTCGGAGTATTAAACATTGTGTTAGTGTTGTCTATCTATATAGGTGTTTACCATTAGCAGTATTGTCCGCAGCACCTTATATATCAGCTTTCCTTTTCTATAAAGGAAGTAACACTGTGGTTTTTTATTTGACATAGATTGAGTTGATGATAATGAGGGGGGAAAAGGTAGAAGAAGAGGGAGAAAAGAAGAGAGAAAAGGAAAAAAAAAGAGAGTTGTGAGAAGAGAGGAGGAAAGAGCAAGAGAATGATAGGTTTGCTTGAACTTTGTTCAATGAGTATTGCCCTATAGTATAAGTCTGTAGAATTATAGTTTGCTGCTTCGGTGGTCTGGCTGGTCATGTGCTTCAGGTCCTAAAAGAGGGTATAATCTAGAGATAAAGGGTATGTTAAAGAGTTTTATCAAGATATTTTCATAATGTAAGCTGGCTGTGGTATCTCGTGTGACTGAACCACCGAGGTGCCACACTGGGTTGTCCATCCTTTGTATCCAAAGAACCCCTATGGACAGAAAAACTGAGAGTGTTATTTAAATATAGTAAGGTTAGAGGCTTTAAAACATTGTTTTGAAATGTTTCCATTGAATTCAGTAATTTCCATCGTAATCTTTACCTGTGCTCCTGTATAAGATCCTTGAGAAGTTATTATGGGGCCTTTGTAGTACAAGGCTGATACATACCTGTTTCTCTCTATGCTGCTGATTTTTGCTGTTGCTGGGTTTCTTTATGGAATAATTGGTAGTCAGGCTTTGTGTTTTTTCTCCTCCCTTTGTTTTGGGCACTACTCCCCAATATATGTTGATTATTACAGTGTTTTGGCTTTCTACCCCTGTTAAACCCTGTTATTTGATCATGGAGTATTGGTTTGTATATATGATAATATATTCTAGGTACTTCAGAATAGTGCTAACCCATTCTGTGTTTATCTTTCATCTTCTGGCTTACTTCATTAACATAAATATTTTCTAGGTCCATTCACGTTGCTGCAAAGTCCATGACCAAGACCTCCCTTGCAGCAAATCTTTGCTAAACCTCAAGAAGCCCAGGGTGTGTGATGAAAAGACGCCCAGGATCCCACATCCACAAGAAAATCTCAAAAGAGACAATGGGGCGAAGTCTATACTTTCATCATAAGTATAAGACCTGTATAACACTACCTCTCAATCTGTTTTCCCCAAATGTAAGGTAATCTCCTCCATCACTTTGCCCTTTAATTACTTTTTTACTTAATTTCTCTTAAAAAACTTTTTCCTTTATATATATGTGAGCATATATATATATGTGAGCATATATATATATATATATATATGTGAGCATATATATATATATTCCTATTTCTGTTTTCTTCTCTTTCCACCCCCAAATGCACCAGCAATATAATATAGCACCACTTCTTCCTGCAAAGGCATACTAAAAAAA